>NC_064614.1:1251428888-1251728888 GCF_023898315.1 Schistocerca nitens
ATAAACGAAAGTTAGTAGGCGTGTTTCTACACTTGAAGTCCGCCCCCGGTAGCTGAATGGTCAGCGCGACTGTCTATCCAAAGGGCCCGGGTTCGTTTCCCGGCTGGGTCGGAGATTTTCTTCGCTCAGGGACTGGGTGTTGTGTTGTCCTAATCATCATCATTTCATCCCCATCGACGCGCAAGTCGCCGAAGTGGCGTCAAATCGAAAGACTTGCACCAGGCGGTCTACCCGACGGGAGGCCCTCATCACACGACATTTCATTTCATTTCTACACTTGAAAGATGAGGACTATTCAAGCTACGCGCGAGTCGCAAAAGAGTGCCGTTTGTAGCGCCACTATGAGAACGCAAATCATGTTTGCTTTAAATACTCGCTGTAAGTGTCGTGCACCTTTGAACTTGTTAGCCAAGAATGTCTGTAAGGCGACAAAGACACCATTATCAGTACCTCACTGAGTTTAAACGAGATTGTATAATAGGACTACGATAGTCCTTCTGCAGTATTGCGGAAGGATTTCACACGAATGTAGCCGCTGTGCATGATTGCTGGCAGCGATGGCCACCAGAATGTACGGCCACGTGGCACTACCTAGAGGGAAGACCACCGTGTTTGGGGTACGGCTATGGCGCTTCGTACTGCAGCTATGCACTCTGTGGCTACAGTGAGATGGAAAAGACAAATGTGTGACAAAATCTGAAACTTCACGGGTGCCACCACTGGCAACGAAACAGAACCAGCTATCATCAGAAAACACAACAAATCTCCACCATATCCTCGCATGAGGTCTAGCTTGACACCACTGAAATCGCAAATGGCGGTGGTCTGGGGTCAGTGGAATCCACGCTGCATGGCCACTGGCTCGAAGCTGTCCTTGAAGTATCCGATTTGTAACAGTTCGTTGTGTCACTGTAGTACGAGCTGCCTCTCAAAGGTGTTTACGAGTTCCTTATGACTTCAGTAATCTCAGAGGAGAATGCATGGGTGACAGTAAACAAACGACCAATGGGAATATACGAACTTCCAGCCATTGGAAAAACAGCGCTGCCATTCATAATTACCCACAGAAATATATTAGCTGCATTCGAAGTAAGAGGTTTTTCCCCCACCTCAACAGGGAGTTTTTCACCGAGAATCGGTTTCTGCCTTCATACCTAGCAGACGGGCCTCACCCTCGTGCAGTTGGTTGTGATTTAATTGTTGACTCTGGCCCTTCAACTGCTCGAGAATGCAGAGGTAGGCCTATGCTGCCAGTAACAACGCCTGTCTAATTGAACATCACAACTTCCGACCAACTGCCGGCAGAAAAAGGCAGGCCATTTGAAAAATCGCAACCAAGAAAAAAGACAACAAACTAACGAAAAAGTACTTCAGCAACACCGACAGTCATGTCAGGAAAAACGCGTTACAGGGTGAAAAACAAGGCTCTACACACAGAAAAGATAACGCTTTAAAGAGAAATATGGATATTGTACGGAATAACGTATTTCCTAACAAAGTGGCCACGGTCAAGCTAAATTCATATACCCATGCACATTACAAATATGATGTATGTACATATGTATGCATTTGTTATAGGTCTTCTCCTAAACCACTTGAGAGACATCAACCGAACTTGGTACACATATCACTTACTGTTTGGAAACCATCGCTGTGTGGATAAGAAACACATACCTATTAAAGTTGTGGGGAAAAAAAGCAGTTTAACCGCCGATGTGAGAATAGCTATACATTAGTCATCCAGTATAGTATGATGACAGCACTTAGTGATTTGGTACAAACTTTGCACAAAACCTGTACGAAACTCTTTCTCGCTGACAACCCCCACAATATGTTGAAAGGAAAAATGTTTATCGCTTACAACATTTTCGCTGTTCATGCAGTAAGATTGCCGCATTACTTCTTTACTACTAACTGTACTCGCGAAACATGTCGTAGACAATATTGACATAAGGCCCTAAATGTACCTTCAAAAATATATCATTATATGACACATGGTTCAGGAGGTATGGCGTCATAAACACTGAGACGCGTGAAAAACTACCGCTACATGAACAGATAGAGGGGACAGAAGCATGATGTTTTGATTTATTACTTACTTACTGCTAACCCTGTTCACAACAAATTTTGCAGACATTAGCTGCAAAGGATATGCGACGTCATAAACATCAGTGTTAAAACGTAACTGCAGGACGAAATTCGCAAGAGATACTGGTGAAGTACGTATGTTCACAATTACGTGTGACATATGTTAAATATGTGTGAAATATGTATGACGTGTGCGTATGTTAGCAAAGTCACGGATAGATAGCTCATGCTAATTTCCTGGAATGATTTCAACCAAATTTAGTACACAGGTCATTTACGATCTGGAAAGATATACTGTGAGAGTAATATTTACCTGTCTCCTCTTTGGGATGAGCGTGATAATGTGGAGAGAGAGTAGTAGAGGAGGACATGAGAAGACAACGAGGGAAAAAGAGGAGATGGACACAGTTAGGAGGAGATGAATAGAGAGGGGGATGGGAGAAATCGTCAGGGAGAGGAGGAGTTGCGCAGATAAAGAAAAGAGGAGGAAGAGATGAAGAGAGGACGGGGACGGAAGAGAGAGGCAGAGACAGGGCGGAGGAGGAGTCGGACAGAGAGAGGGGGAGGATGAAAGCGACAGAGAAATGGAAGGAGGAGGAGATGTATAGGGAAGGAAGAGAAGAGGATTAGACGAAGGGAAGAGAGAGGCAGAGACAGGGAAGAGGAGGAACAGAGAGAGGAGGAGGATGGCGACGGAGAAAGGGAAGATGAGGACATGAACAGATAGAGGGGACAGAAGCATATGGACGGAGAAAGGGTGAAAGATGAAATGGGTTGTGAGAGGCGGAAGATGGACTAATAGAGGACTGGATTAAGTACATAGCCAGACAGTGACGGGTACACAGCTAGTCATATCCTAAAACGCCTCAAATAATGCGTAGAAGCAAAGCAAACATTCTGAAGAAGGTTCTTCAATACGAAGAAGATGACGATGAGGGTCCCCAGTGTCTTAGGTGTCTTAAAACATTCTCTCACAGCGCTGCAGGTGATGAATGGCTCCAATGCAAATGTTGTAAATAGTGAGAAGATCTGTCATGTGCTAAAAATGGCGTGAAAGGACTTTTTTTTTAAAGTCTTAATTTTTAAGATCCGGTCGAGCACTTAGACGAAGACCGATAAAAATTTTGGGCATACTTTTTCTGTCAAACTATCATTATAACAATGATATAGTTTAAGAGAAGAAATGTTGTAACTACATTAATTGATCTGATCATATAAGCCAAAGTGCTCCCACTGCTGGGCCAATTTGCCGTCTGCACAGTGCAGGCTGGCACAGGTGGTATCACTGTACTTCCTTTGTTATGCGTAGGCAAACAGTTAGAAGCCGATTTTGTTTTCTGGTAAAGTGTTGAACCAAAGTACCATGTTTTCACATAAGAGGAATAGATGGAAACATTTGAAATGTAAGTTGTAAAAATAAAAAAAGCAAGTCGGCCAAACTGCCCTGCTTTCCCCTATTACCGTGAACTTAACTCCAAGACCGCCTCTATTTGCCCTCAGCGACATACAGGTTCACTTATTAATCTTGATCACTAAAAGGAAACCAAAAAAATCTTGTATAACAAATCCTGTTTAGCTACCAGGGGAACATTAACCAGCAAGCTTGTATTTTTGTTCTTTACGAAGAAAAGGACAGCTGTATGCCTTTTAAATGTCACCCTGTATTTTTGACTCATTAATCCAGTTTCTCACGTTAGACCTATTCAGACACGTATCACACTCTCGCTTACCATTACCGTAAACATGACGTTATTAGAAACCCAATACGAAACTGCCTCTGCCTCTCTTGTTACCAGCACAAAGTGGAGGTACTTACAGAACACAGCTTATCCACTTGTCAGAATTGACAGTCAGAAAATGGAAGGACAGTGAAAATGAATAGTGGTCGGTTGAGTCAATCGTGAGTGTTTGTGTTAATATAATCTACAATTTACAATAGTTCCTCACCTTTACAGATTTCCAGTTTTCGTGATTGAACTAACATTTTGTGCACTTCCGCCCCAGAAATTGTATGTGCGAGAAGTCAAGAATGTGAATCAAATGCTAGCCTAATCGGATAAAATACATTCGGTCCACGCCATCAGGAAGCAATAAGACCCACTAGTAGTTTTCACACCGTCACACGTTTCAGCTGACCGTCTCGCCGTCACCTGTTCCGTTGCACGTAATTGCAGAAATTTATAAGAATGTACTTATGGAGGTAATTTGAACTACTGGGATGTAAGCAGAAGGAATAGGGATGCAGTACTAAGGGAAATGTGATAGCTTTCGAGCGTCGCAGATGTAACTGATATGTCACGAAAAGTTACGGAGCCTTTATACAGTTGAAACTGGGACAGATGATATAGCTGTGAAACTGGATAGCCGTGAAAGAGCGTCACTCCTGCCTCTGTGGCCCTCGGACCTGAAGCGCTAATAACGTCACGCAACTGAAACCGGTGCTGTGGTTTATTTGCGAATAGACGGACGTTCTCCAGCTTCCGTCCATCCCTCCGGTAAATAGGATGGCACCTCATAGCTTGATGTTTCAGACTAATAAGCAAATATTGACTGTCTGCGCGAGGTAGCGTTAATTGCTACATCACGAGAGCAAGCACATCACGACACCTGTTTAGTAATACTGCTGCTTAATGGTGGTCAGAGGAGCTTTATCCTGTCATCAGCAGGAAGCAGGAGCACGGAAAGTTGAAGCAACAGCGAACTTCAGCTTACAGTGAGCTGTGAAACCGTAGGGTCTCACTTTGATTACTCTATTTCTTTATTTATTGTTGTCGGTGACACAGCACTTCAGGAAGAAGGAAATTACTAGGTAACATTGTAATTTACAGAAGTAATAAAGCATATTTAACATAATCGACTCAACAAATTTATGACATAGTAAATGGCGTTAAAATGTATCATGTTGAAATTGAAGTGGTTTCCACCGAGGTTTCTAGGTGTTCAGATTTCAAAATTAATCAGGAAATTATCAACCTGAATAACATCGTTATTCGCTGAAACCAGTGCATGGTCATCCAGCTGTCAGTAGATTAGCACGTAAGATGGATGTATAGGTCACCACATTTCCAGCGTCCAGCATTATTGATGCAGATCAATACCTTCAAAAAATTTTTACACCAATATTATCCCGACCCTAGGTGATTCTGGATTTCCGAAGTCGTATAAGCATTTCGAAACATCCTGAAAGTTCCTCCTTCGAGTAGTTCCACTGGCAACAGTGCCGTATGGAATTAAAAGGGAACGAAATAACTCCACACAAGTTACAGGGGTATAGGAAAAATTTTATGAACGTCTGGATGTTTGTCTTACGTCTGGTGGAGTGAACACTGAAAGTTTGTTAAAAGCAAACGAAAATTTTGTATATAGACCCAACCGCAATTGTAGAATGTACCCACGGGTGGTATTTGCACACATCTAAATGTAATAGGCTTGTGACGTCGTATGTTTCTGCTTTTAAATAAAAACTTTGTAGCTTTATTGTAATTGCACGGTGACTTTGACACTTGTGCACTGGGTTAACTTCTACTGAAGGATCAGCCTACGCCATAGTGTGTTTTGTTGTTCCGCTTGCTGTTCCACTTTGCAGTAGCAAGCACTCGGAGTCAATAGTAGTATTCGGTTACAAGGTGAATTTAGGTCTGTTCAGTTAACATCTGGGAACAGAGAAATGGACAGAAATCAAAGTCACATAATTTTTTCTCCAAAGTCACAAATCTATTACTGCTCCACTATTCTAACTGGCCGCTTAAAGTTGCCTGATACCTCCCACACGCTGGCAGTTTCTGTTTGCCGAAAGTATACCGGGCGCTATTAATTTCAGCTATCTGAAAATAAGCATTTAGAGTACACGTCGCATTCAATTACTATAGACATTTTCAGTGGCGGAAAACTGCGCAATGCATACTTTCGTTTATTGTGAAATGTACTGTTGAGTCTGAACATTGTCATATTTATTTTTATTTTTACACACAGTGCTTCCTTTGCTCCATCTGCTGACATGAAGATATTCATATTGGCCTTGCAGCTATTGACTTTCTACCGAGAACTGTGTACCTAAAGCGAAGATGGAATTTTTGGTATCACATTGCATAATGTAACAATTATCAATTGTATTAAGAAGGAAAAACACTTCATAATGTACTAAAAAGTTGTATTTATTTGGTCACGAACCGGCTTTCGGCTTCTCAAGACATCTTCAGGTGACAACTGAATGTCGCAAACACAGCCATGCACGATGTGCGTCTTACACAGATATTAATTTTACAGATCATAAAAAATGACCAAATGTTTACGCTGGAAAGTATTACAATAATTCCAGTAAATAAAAGGGGAAACAAAGTTTTAATGCGAAGATACAGATCACAAATGATGAGAAATAAAATGAATTTGAAGTCTGAATCTACTGTTTGTTGCTAAAACTTAATTTAAGAAGGAGTAAAATGAAAAATGAATCTGATCATGTAATACTAGGCTGGTATTTTGTGTCACGTGTTTTTTGATTTCTGTTATTGCCACTAGGTCATCTTTCTCCTTTTTTTTAAGGAAAATGAAACTTCGCTCTCTACATTACAAAGATGATTTTCTCCTAAAAGATTATCAGCAGAGGTCGAATCTTTCCTGCTTAATCACCATCTTTTCTCATGGTCCCGAAGCCTAATTGCCACAGCTCTGACTAACTGACCAGTATAGACTTTTTCAAACTGTTTGCCAGTGATTTTATATTCACTTGGATAATGCAACAAATAAGAGGCGATGCACCAGTGAATATAAAGTTGCATATTTGTGGCTGAGTGGATGCGGAGAACATGCAGGGATTATTGTACCAGTATCTTTTTTTATGTAAATGCTAAATGCGTGTTTTGTTGTACTATCATCTATATTAATGTCCAAGGAATTTATGGAAGAGCCTCTCAGGCCCATTTCTAAATGAATATTGTTAGGTTGTGAGTTTAAATGCTGTAGTAATGTGTCTAATTGTATACAGTAGTTGTACTGATCCGGAAACACAGCACATCATCGACGTACCTGAAGCGGGACATAATTTTACAATTTTTTAGCTTTTCGAGCAATGGCTATAGCTCTCCCTCATTAATAATATTCTACGAAATAAAGAAGTGTATGCAGGTCAACAGCAATCACTCAATAGTTTCAAAGTCTGGCGCAAAATTCCATATATTGGCAGCATTTGAGGAAATCGTGCAAAAAAAGTTAAAATCTCGCAACTACAGACCTGTATTTTATAATTCTAATAACGTATTAATAACTTTATTCAATAGTAAAGATAAAATGTAACTCTTGGCTAGAGTGGTGTGTATTAAATCAGTTGTAAGCAGTGTGGAAAAGTCTATACTGGTCATCAGTCAGTGCTGTGGCAATTAGACTATTTGAACATGAGAGCAGATGGTGATTAAGAAATAAAGATTCGACCTTTGCTGATCATCTTATAGCATAAATTTACGCTACTGATGTAGAGCGCCAAGCTTCAAATACCGTCAAATAAAAAAGAAAAAAATGCCATCCTAGTATTAAATGATCAGATTCGATTTCAGTTGCCATCCTTATTAAATTAAGCTCTCTTTTCGTTGCAGATAGTGGATTCGGACTGTAAATTCATGTTATTTCTCATCATTTGTCATAAATATCTACACATAAAATCTTTGTTTACTCTTTTTAGTTAATGTAATTGTTCTAATATGTTCCTGGGGTAACACATCGTCATTTTTGCATTTCCTGTACAAATAATATCTGTGTAAGTCGCATGTCATGTTTACCTCTGTTTGCAACATTCAGTTGTCACCTGTAGATTGCCAAGGAAACCGAAAGCCGGTTCGTGAGCAAATAAATGTAATTCTGTAGAATATTAGGAATTGTTTTCTTCTTTTTAATATTCTTATCATGTTGTGACAATTTATTTCATTCAGTTAACGCTAATTATTAGTTGGTTCGCGTGGCGGCTGCAGAAATGCCGAGATTAACGGACGGTGATTTTTGGTTTGTGGTCTGTTTTTTTCTTTACTGCTTTTGTGGGTACTTTCGTTTGGCATTAGAAAACGCGTGAAAGTGGTTTTATAGTCGATCATTTTGTTTATTAACTGTGTTTCATGTCAATTCTTATGTTATTAGCGAACGAGTGGAAGTGTTTGTACAGTCGGTCGTGGTGTACCTTTTAAGAAATTAAAGTGTTTGGAAAGGTAAAGTTCTGACAAGGTTGATGGCCGCCCATCGGTGGTTCCACGACCAGCAGCAACCAGCACGCAACACTGAATCACCATGGAAGGTCGCCTATGTGTGTGCAGACGGCACCTCAGGACATGTATAGTGACAGCTGACACGCCATTAACCACCTGTTATCTCTGACAACATCGTATCTCCAGACAAAGCAGTCCACATAAATAATGTATCTGACACTGTCATTGATGACTATTTGTAGGTAGTGGGGTGGTTTGATATAGGATGTCCCCTTCAAACCTCCCACATTTCAAAGGCGCAGGCAAAAAACTGTAGTAGATATAATAATGAAATTGCAGCGTATGCTAGAGCATCTCAAAGAATTTATACTCCTGCGTCAGACGTACCAACTATTGTCGTCAGAAGATAATCGCGTGAAGTGAAAGTGGCGACTCCACAGTCGTCCAAGCAAGGAGTAGTATGGATTGCGGAAACAAAATCACCAATATTGTGCAAAGAAATGGTCATAGGTAGTATATACACTCCTGGAAATGGAAAAAACAACACATTGACACCGGTGTGCCAGACCCACCATACTTGCTCCGGACACTGCGAGAGGGCTGTACAAGCAATGATCACACTCACGGCTCAGCGGACACACCAGGAACCGCGGTGTTGGCCGTCGAACGGCGCTAGCTGCGCAGCATTTGTGCACCGCCGCCGTCAGTGTCAGCCAGTTTGCCGTGGCATACGGAGCTCCATCGCAGTCTTTAACACTGGTAGCATGCCGCGACAGCGTGGACGTGAACCGTATGTGCAGTTGACGGACTTTGAGCGAGGGCGTATAGTGGGCATGCGGGAGGCCGGGTGGACGTACCGCCGAATTGCTCAACACGTGGGGCGTGAGGCCTCCACAGTACATCGATGTTGTCGCCAGTGGTCGGCGGAAGGTGCACGTGCCCGTCGACCTGGGACCGGACCGCAGCGACGCACGGATGCACGCCAAGACCGTAGGATCCTACGCAGTGCCGTAGGGGACCGCACCGCCACTTCCCAGCAAATTAGGGACACTGTTGCTCCTGGGGTATCGGCGAGGACCATTCGCAACCGTCTCCATGAAGCTGGGCTACGGTCCCGCACACCGTTAGGCCGTCTTCCGCTCACGCCCCAACATCGTGCAGCCCGCCTCCAGTGGTGTCGCGACAGGCGTGAATGGAGGGACGAATGGAGACGTGTCGTCTTCAGCGATGAGAGTCGCTTCTGCCTTGGTGCCAATGATGGTCGTATGCGTGTTTGGCGCCGTGCAGGTGAGCGCCACAATCAGGACTGCATACGACCGAGGCACACAGGGCCAACACCCGGCATCATGGTGTGGGGAGCGATCTCCTACACTGGCCGTACACCACTGGTGATCGTCGAGGGGACACTGAATAGTGCACGGTACATCCAAACCGTCATCGAACCCATCGTTCTACCATTCCTAGACCGACAAGGGAACTTGCTGTTCCAACAGGACAATGCACGTCCGCATGTATCCCGTGCCACCCAACGTGCTCTAGAAGGTGTAAGTCAACTACCCTGGCCAGCAAGATCTCCGGATCTGTCCCCCATTGAGCATGTTTGGGACTGGATGAAGCGTCGTCTCACGCGGTCTGCACGTCCAGCACGAACGCTGGTCCAACTGAGGCGCCAGGTGGAAATGGCATGGCAAGCCGTTCCACAGGACTACATCCAGCATCTCTACGATCGTCTCCATGGGAGAATAGCAGCCTGCATTGCTGCGAAAGGTGGATATACACTGTACTAGTGCCGACATTGTGCATGCTCTGTTGCCTGTGTCTATGTGCCTGTGGTTCTGTCAGTGTGATCATGTGATGTATCTGACCCCAGGAATGTGTCAATAAAGTTTCCCCTTCCTGGGACAATGAATTCACGGTGTTCTTATTTCAATTTCCAGGAGTGTATGTGGTTCACCAGATGTGAAATCGATTACTGAATAGTATCGTAAGTTCCTGGCAGATGGAACTGTTTTGAAACAGTCTGTCGGCGCACAGCGTAGTACGTATTACTGTTTCGGAAGACGCAGTTTAGGATATCAAGCAAGCGTTTCTCAGAAGCTCACGTAAGTGGATCCGGCAGACATCTAGGCAACATAATGTACTCTGAACAACATTTCATCGTGTTGTACACCTGCGTCTTCGATTGTTTGGTTAAAAAGTGCCAATTATGCAACATTTGATGCGTAACAACAAAGCATGACGGCAACAATTTTTTACGGATATTTTGCAGCATATTGACATGAATGCCTTCTTCCCTGGGATAAACTTTCATGCATCGCGAACGGTTAATCGGTATAACATTCGGATTTGGGGCTCGCAACATCTGCACGTTGTCATTAACATGTTCGTGATGTTTCCCAATGAAGCATCTGGTATGAGCTAATGTACGACTTGATTGTTGAACCGTCCTTCTCTGCAAAACTAACAGTGAATGGGACAGTGTATCTGAACAGGTAGGAGCAGTTTGTCCAAAAAAAAAAAAAATCGCAACCCAACATCGTCTTCTAACCACATGGAGCAATGCCACGGTGACAAATGGTGTTCGCGAATTCCTGGATACTAAATTTCTCAATTGTTGTATCAGACGCGGAGGAATCATAGTCTGGCAAAAAGTTCCCCTACATCACCCAGCTAGATTTATTCTTATGGGAATTTATGAAGGATCGCGTATTTGCAATATGTTTCTTATCACCAATGCATTAGTGGAATAGTGACACAGGTCATGATACGAAGATCATGGCAGGAAACCGAATACAGACTCGAAATTCTGCGTGCTACAAACGGTTCAGATGTAGAGGTGTACTGATGATTATTAACTAAATTCCTTAGGAAGCTCTAACATGTGCTGCAATTTCATTATCATATGTACCGTACTTTCTTTCTGAGCCTTTGGGATGTCCGAAAGGGACATCCTTTATCTAATAGATATATTTCGCACTTTTTAAATGCAGTAGGTGGCAGCACCTGTGTTTCCCACATAGAAGTTGAACACGTTGATCCCTTACTGTAAGAAGGCGGCGTAACAATTAAGGGGAGATTTACGACGTCAGGCGTTTCAGACGGTCCAGTACTTGAGTTTTCTTCCCAATGCGAATCCTTTCGTACCTAACAGCTCAATTAGTAACTAAATGTTTAACATCTTAGCAACCTTGGATACATGCAAGGAATACCGTCAAAGTCTAAGACAAAGGGCTGTAATCACATTAAATCATTGTGATGTACTGTACAACTTATCATTAAAGATTTAAGTAAAGTGCCATCCAAGTTGCATATTCGACTAAAATGTAATATTTTCACAGTCTGTACAACAATGCGTAATGTAATTTACCGTAACTCAGCTACAATTCATATAGCGAAAAGCTGCCCGAATCTTGTCAGTGGGATAAGTATTAGAGGAGTGGCCCTCGATCTTGAATGCAGATGACACACAGCGTCCAGACCATGCAGATCGAGCCTCCAGCAGACGTGCAGGGTGATGGCGGCCTCTGCGCCCCGGCAGCGTTGCGTCGGAAGTTGGCAGTGGCTACACAGAACGATCAAAGACGGCTAAGCGTGTCGAGGGTCGACCTCCATGGCCTCCCCTCTTACTGGATAACTGCAGTTAACAGAAGGGGTGAGGCTACGTACCAGGCAGACGACAATCAATACTCCGCAATCAGGCATTTGTAAGGAACTGTGACATATTTATGTTGGTGCTTCCCATGCGCTCTGCGGCGGTGGGGATGGCTCTGAGCACTATGGGACTCAACTGCTGAGGTCATTAGTCCCCTAGAACTTAGAACTAGTTAAACCTAACTAACTTAAGGACATCACAAACAACCATGCCCGAGGCAGGATTCGAACCTGCGACCGTAGCGGTCTTGCGGTTCCAGACTGCAGCGCCTTTAACCACACGGCCACTTCGGCCGGCTGGCGGTGGGGATGGTTATGACATAATGTCTCCTGTTTTTCCCTTTTGTCGGGTCTCATAGTGACTTCAGACTTTCGAAAATTCACCTTTCAGAGACTGTTGCATTGTACCTCCTATGCTGGCTTATAGTTGCGTTGTGCATCCTTACGAGGCACCACTTTGTCACTCGTATGACGGTATCTCTCGCAAACAAATATCATTAGCTCACCACACCACATAGTTACTAACTTCAATTCGTTGCTGTTGAACTCATGTTGGAGCTAGGTAGGAAGACGGCTGCTGTTTTCCTGGGTGTGGCGCCTGGAGTAGATATAACTGACACTGGCGACCACTTGCTGACAACAGATGTAAGAGTCCAGTCGCAGACTGCTGCAGTCGCCTGCGAGGTGATGGCGGCCTTCGCACACCATAAGTGTTGGCCGGAAGCAGTCAGTGCGGCCTACCAGCCAAACACATGGCTCCGTAGATGACTGAAGAAACATAAGTATGACGAGGTTTGACCTTCTACATTTAATCCTACATATAAACTCCGCAAGCCGCCTCACGGTGCGTAGCGGAGGGTACGCTACACCACTAACAGTCGTTTCCTTTCCTGTTCCACTCGCCGGCCGGTGTGGCCATGCGGTTCTAGGCGCTTCAGTCCGGAACCACGCGACCGCTACGCTCGCATGTTGGAATCCTGCCTCGGGAATGGGTGTGTGTGATGTCCTTAGGTTAGTGAAGTTTAAGTAGGTCTAAGTTCTAGGGGACTGATGACCTCATATGTTAAGTCCCATAGTGCTCAGAGCCATTTGAACCTGTTTCACTCGCAGACAGAGAGAGGGCAAATCGTCTATCTGTATGCCTCCGTATTAGCCCTGATTTCTCGTGTGTTATCTTCGTGATCCGAACAGGAAATGTATGTTGGCGGCAGTAATATCGTTCTGCAGTCAACTTTAATAGCCAGTTCTCTGTACTTTCTCAGCAGCGTTCTTCGAAATGAATGTCTCTTTCCTCCAGGGATTCCCACTTGAGTTCCCGAAGGATATTCGTAACACGTGCATGCTGGTCCTTGTTGTGTCTAGACAGGACAGCCTAGACACAATGAGAGGAAGCCGAAAGGCACGCGCTTAAACTCACGCAGGCTGGCGTGAGGTCTGAAACAGGATACGTAATAAATGCTATAAAGAAAAGTACGTAGCTTCTGGAATACTTAACTTTAATCCACATTTGTAGAACATCGCTCTTGATGATACATTAATAGAATCTCAATATCAATTGAATACGGCGCCTTGCTAGGACGTAGCAAATGTAGCTGAAGGCTATGCTAACTATCGTCTCGGCAAATGAGAGCGTATTTGTCAGTAATCCATCTCAGGCAAAGTCGGCTGTACAACTGGGGCGAGTGCCAGTACGTCTCTCTAGACCTGCCGTGTGGTGGCGCTCGGTCTGCGATCACTGACAGTGGCGACACGCGGGTCCGACGTATTATACTAATGGACCGCGGCCGATTTAAAGGCTACCACCTAGCAAGTGTGGTGTCTGGCGGTGACACCACAGTCCTACCTACCGGTACCAAATCTAGCAGCTCGCCTCTGAACTGCTTCGATGTCTTCTTTCAATCCGACCTGGCGAGCATCCCACGTACTCAAACAGTAAACAAGAATAGATCGCCTTATCATCCTATATGTGGTGTCCTATACAGATGAACCACACATCCCTAAAATTCTTCCAATAAGCGGAAGTCGACAATTTGCCTTCCCTACCACAACCCCCCTCACAAGCTCGTTCCATTTCATGCCGTTTCTGAACTTTATGTCCAGATATTTAGAGAACGTGACTGTGTCAGGCAGGACTCTACTAATGCTGTATCCGAATATTACGGGTTTGTTTTTCCGACTCATCCTTATTAACTTACACTACTGGCCATTAAAATTGCTACACCAAGAAGAAATGCAGACGATAAACGGGTAATCATTGGACAAATATATTATAATAGAACTGACACGTAATTACTTTTTCACGCAATTTGGGTGAATAGATCCTGAGAAATCAGTACCCAGAACAATCACCTCTGGCCGTAATAACGGTCTTGATACGCCTGGGCATTGAGTCAAACAGAGCTTGGATAACGTGTACACCTACAGCTGCCCATGTAGCTTCAACACGATATCACATTTAATCAAGAGTAGTGACTGGCGTATTGTGACGAGCCAGTTGCTCAGCCACCATCGACCAGACGTTTTCAATTGGTGAGAGATCTGGAGAATGTGCTGGCCAGGGCAGCAGTCGTTACACAAGGCATCACAACAACGTTTCACCAGGAAACGCCGGTCAACTGCTGTTTGTTTATGAGAAATCGGTTGGAATCTTTCCTCATGTCAACACGTTGTAGGTGTCGCCACCGGCGCCAGCCTTGTGTGAATGCTCTGAAAAGCTAATCATTTACATGTCACAGCCTCATCTTCCTGCCGGTTAAATTTCGCGTCTGTAGCACGTCATCTTCACGGTGTAGCAATTTTAATGGCCAGTAGTGTACATTTTTCTACTTTAAGAGCCAGCTGACATTCATCATACCAACTACAAATATTGTCCAGATAATCTTGTGTCATCCTACAATCACTGATCTTCGACACCTTTCTGTACACCACATCATCATCAGCAAACAAGCTGCAGATTACTGCGAACCCTGTCCACCAGATCATTAATGTATATAGAAAATAATAACCGTTCTTTCACACTTACCTGTGGCGCCTTTGATGTCACCCGCGTCTCCGACGAACCCTCGTGAACGAGGTCAACTTTCTGGCTTCTATTACCTAAGAAGACTTCGTAGCCTTCACTCTCACTGGAGAAAAGCGACTGACACAGGGGATGGGACTAAATACATTGTGGCCAGCAATAAACACTCCACAATCAGACATTTGTAAAGAAGGGTTCCCTGCAGCAGTGGGGAAGGTTTTGACGACACTTGTCTTGGTTTGCCCTCGCTGTAAGCTCTGCTAGTGACTTCATACTTTTCAACTTCATCTTTTTTCTACGGGCTCAGCGCCTGAATACTTATTGTTGCGCTGTACCTAGGCCTCCATACGATACTCTGCTTTGTCGTTAGTATGATGGTACCTCTCGGCTTCCATGACACCACTATGCTTCGCATGCAGACTTGGGTACTCAGTCCTTCCCCCGCGCTGCAATACCTACCTTGTCTTCCGTAACTCGCTCAGCATCTGCCCCTAGCTGGCAGTCTATTGTCACAGACACAGGCGGTTCTGCTTCCGGGAAGTGCCAAGGTAGAACTTCGACAAATTTTTAGTGTCCGTCGAAGACACTACCCTGGGGTGTAACAGTATTGTCAGTGGTTCCATTGACCTTGAAGCCACAATATGTGTATGTCAAGATGTCAACCAGTGCGTGAAGTACTTGCTGCCACCACAACATTACACAGGACAGAACAGAACGTCAACATCCGTCCTCCGACAGTTTTAAAACTGTTCCCCTCAACGTTTAAAGCGACGTCGCTCCTCTTCTAATTCTGAATCACAAGAATATGAAATGAAGAGTTCAGTAGCTCCCAATAATACTCAGGCGTCAGAATTAGACTGGAAATAGGACATACTGAAAGTGCGAAATTTCAAAACTTAGGAAAAGAGATTAAAATGAAAAGTTGTGAATTAAAAAATGTAGAAGACTGAAAATTGAACTGCGGGATTAAAGGCCATGTTTCACTTCCAAGGAATCGCTGAATGTACACAGCATCATCCTGCTTATTTCCGAGCATTAACAAAGAACACAATATAGACATCACTGACAGAACAAGAGAAAAGTCGCTATATTTTCACTTCAAGAAAATCGTCATGGCTTAAAGGTCCTTATTTTCTCAGCACTACATTTGTTGGTCAGTGGAAGCTGAGGAACATTTCCTAAGGTGGAATATAATACAGTCTGAGCCCCTTCTTCAACACAAAAAACTCAATTCTTCATCATTAAATGAAGTTTTAATTAGTAGTTTCCGATTCTGCTCTGAGTTTTAACGTATTACTAAAGATTTTGTTATCTTTTGTTTGTGGACTTTTAAATTTTGATTAGCTACGAAAGCCAGATCTAGCAAATCACCTCCATACAATAACTCTAGCACTGGCAAACCAGAGTTTCTAGTTTTTCTATAACACTAAGATCATTATACGAAGGCATGTAGCTGTCACCAGAAACAAAGTATCTCCTTTCAGCACTTTCAAATATGGCTTCAGAAACAAATAACACTGACGTCATCAACATTAAGCAATTTCTGGTCTGTCCCACATAGGTATCGCCGCAGCAGATGAGTTTCTGATAGTCAGTAAACTCAGAAGTCAAAAATACAAAGAAACACGAGATCACTACACGATTTTCTTTGAATTATTAGCTCAGTATTGTTTCTTATGTCTCTGTTATTGTCTTACCATTCATAACAATGGACATTACAGAAACGACTCATGTCGGAAATATCTGAATTGAAGTAAAGTGTACTACTGCTCGGTGGATGTAGGATACCGAGCGAGAAACAGCTTATAACATGCTTACCACCGCTGTCAAACGCGTTCAGCACATTCAGCGTTCAATACGTCACGAACAGTGCAATTTACTCACTGCTGCCGGTCGGTGTGGCTGAGCGGTTCTAGGCGCTTCAGTCTGGAACCACGCGACCGCTACGGTCGCAGCTTCGAATCCTGCCTCGGACATGGATGTGAGTGATGTCCTTAGGTTAAATAGGTTTAAGTAGTTCTAAGTTCTAGGGGACTGATGATCTCAGATGTTAAGTCAGATAGTGCTCAGACCTATTTGAACCATTTGAACTCAGTTCGTTGTGTTGAAGAAGCGGTTCAGACTGTCTGATGGTTCCATCTTAGAAAATATTCCTCGCGTTTCACTGGCCAAAAAATTAAGAGTGAACAAAGAAGAAGGATATATTAGCCATGACAATTGTCTTGAAGTGAAATACAGCGAATTATATTCTTTGTTGTGCGAATGAAGTTTTAAGATAAATTATTGTCAAAAACGTCGTCAAGACAGAAGACATAGGTGTACACAACAAATTACAAGTATTGTCACTACCAATAAAAAAAGGAAACATAATACAAAATGCACCAAAAGAGTTTCTAACATAAAATAAAACCACAACAATAACAATTAATCAATCATCCTCTGAGACGTGTTTTACAGTTTCTTCAAACTATATACGGGATCCAGGACAATACCTTAAACAATTAACTGTCAAAATGATTTACTGAGCATAGCAATGAAATGCGTTCAGCGTGGCAACCTTGGCAACAGTAAACAACAAAACTGCTCGGTTTATAATGTAATTGAATAATGGAGCGGTAAATATTGAAACCAATTAATCAGGAACACAAAATCCGTGCTGAAAAAATCTGAATAGACCTGTAGGGAGTAAGCAATACGAACTCCTGTTAGTAAACATATGCTATCACAAGTGAAATCAACCCGAGGATGGCGGGCCACTTCTGAGTGGGAGAGTCCAGCTGTTTAGGGTCGCGGCGAGGTTGCGAACCAGTAGCAGCACATTGAAACAATAGCAACAATACGATGACTATACATTACATCTCACGAAGCCACACTCAGATGTCGTGGTAAGTTGGCCCTCCGCCTCACTCTCGTGGCGAGGTAAACGTGCTCGGCGCCGCATCGGCTGGCATCCAGCCAGTAAGTAGGGTCTTGGAGTATGTAGCCTGAAGTGCTGACGGTTGCGCTCTACTAGCAGCAAGCAACACGTCTACGGGTGCCCTGCTGTGGAATATGTGCAGGATACGGTGACCGATGCACAGTGACCAGTTTTCGTACAAAGTACTGGGCGAATTCATTCGTTTGTTCAGAAGGGGAGGCCGACAGTTTTGACCACCTTTCGTCTAGTGGGCGATAACAGAACAGAGACGCACGCTGTGCGATCTTTCTGAAACGATTTTACGGAAACTACTCAGTAACTAATTTTAATTTTTGTGTTCCTTATAGTTTTACATGTCTGGTTGGTGATGGTGTGACTATCATGGTCACAATTATTGTGATATTTAGATGATAGTAAGACACTGTGAGATATTCGAAAAAGTTGGCAATGAAAAATAGGAGTCGCTATGATTTTGCATTTGGTGTGTATTACATAGTATGATACTGCATATGAATTTGAGCTAACACATCGAATTTTTGTTTGAACTTGGGTGGAGATCTCAATCTGTCACCAGCCTCGAAAAACCTTACCTGTTGTACTATACCCATTTGCGATCGCGTCACGCCAGTCATAAGACCAGTGTGAAACGTCCACAGTAGTATTCATATTTCGTATACAATTTGAGGCATCGAAAAGAGATTTTGACACAAAGAGGATATATTATTTTGCCATATGTTTACCATGCAATACTTCATTATTTACCATGTTACTCCACTGACTTCACACTATTTTAATGAAAGAATTTAATTTTAACGGGGCCATCGATAGTTGGTGAAACGAGAAATGCCAGAAGTTTGGGAACAACATAACTGATGGCATTACACGTTTATTTAGCACTGAGAATGCGATTTACCATTAGCTACTGACCTTACTTTCCCTAATTTCCTCATTTAGTAGACTTAATAATCCACTGTACCTGAATTCTCTCACAATTATATCTGCACAACAAGTAGTGAGGTGACATTTTGTAATCTCCGCTGTGTTTTTGGCTAAAGAAGTCAATTTTAACATGGCGTCAATAGAAATGTGTAGGTCTCACTCAAAATGGTTAACAAGCCTAACGAAAATAAATCGCTGCCCTTTCAGTGGAGTTAGTTTTGGGTACCAACCGAAGCACAGGTGAAAAATGTTTTTGAATGGTCACCATGCGAGTGTGGGGGTAGAGGAGCTCCACTTAATAATAATAATAATAAAAGTGAGATTCAGCTTAGAACGGCACTTCCCCTCTAGCGCTCATAATTTCCTCTACAGCATTTGCCTATGTCCCCCACCACTACTGCTTTCCCCACGTATTATATCTTGTGTGGACTCAATGGCCGTCGTTTGCACCAGAGGTGACGGCCTGACAAGTTGCAGAGTGTGTGAGTAGGGGGTTCGCCTCTCAATGCGGAGACACTGAGCCCCAGAGGGTGAACTTCGCACTAGTAGTTGGCGCTGTTGTGACAGGTGGTGTCATGGCTGCTTGCTTTTTGAAGGTATATAAGAGTCTGACACAGCTCCATTGTCATATACAGCCTGCCAGGCTATCAAAAGTCACAGTTATTTATGCTACATAAGAGCTCTCTTCTTGTGCCGATGCACTGCTCCTGGTCACATTCCTGGCCACATAACCATAGCCCACCATAGTGGAAACCGCTTCGCCCATTTTGCAGGACCCACCTTACCACTGCACTGGCAGGCTCAGGATTCCAGGCCTGGTCTGTCTCGTTGTGTATGAAGAGCCCTGGTGTTGTAACCAGCATGCCAATCCTGCACCCTCTGGCTGTCTATGGGTTGTGCAATGCTACGCTGTTATACTTCAACAGAATGCATATAAATCAATATATATAAAATATGTAAATATATAAATATATAAATTTCCAGTCACTTCAGTGTCTAGACAGTCTCGTGACTTTCATGAAATGTTTCTTCAAGTACAGACAAATATTCTATCATATCTCTTGTATCTGTGCTAGACGTTTCCTCCTCCTGACCACTTGATGCTATTTTACCCAGACCAACATCAGCTACCATAGTAGTCTTTGAAACTGTAGAAATAATAGGTGCATTATCTGCATGATAGTCTCCTCCGTATTCTGAATATTCTGTGTGCTTTGTTGCAACCTATCCCAGTAGTTCGCCACACAATCAGGCAGAACTACATCTATCACAGAACTAAGCCAGCTCTACGAAGTAATTATTATACGAGGGTTGTCCAGAAAGAAAGTTCTGATCGGTCGCGAAATGGAGACCACTGGGAAAATCTGGTAAAGCTTTCCACAGATGTATTGGTGAGTGTCTAGTATGCCCGTCGATTGTCTCGCGTCACTCGTTTTAGTTTTGAGTGAACAGTGAGCACGTACAGATGCGTAGAGAGTAGCGTCTCCCGCCAAGTATGAGGGCCTGGTTAGAGATTTCGCCTGTGTGATGCAGCCCACATAACACAACTGTCGAGCAGTTCCGTCTTCATGCCTATTCTCCGCCGCACATTGCAGGGGCAAATAAGACGCTCCTGCAGCGTTTCCGATGAGTAATGTTTGATCACCAACAATACAGACCGTAATCGGCTGCCCCTGAGTCTCGTCTCTGCTCACAAGAACCGCTGGCTATAAAGACAAAATTTTTCCACAGATAACGAGCTGCAGACCAGTGCAGATAACTGGCCGAAAGCACAGGCGGCTGTTTTCTATGACGAGGATATTGGAAAGTTGATACAACACTATTATATCCTAGCCAGTAATGCCAACCGAGCCCGCTGCCAAAAAGGTTGGCAGCATCAGAGTCCGGACGCCGTCCGCATAAGCAGCGCCAGCGATACAGGAAATCGCCGCAAGTCTGCGCGCGCCACCGCTGGCTTCTGGCTTCTTAAGCGCTGGAGTCGCGAGCGCTAGGACAGTTCTGGATTCGCCGCTCAGTTGTATACTCGCCACCGAATTGTGTACCTGCTAGTCAGTTGTGTGTTCGTCGCAGCAGAGTTGTTGTTTGTCGTCAGCCGACGCTGACCAAGCCGCTCCGACTCGAACTAGACAGATTTCTGTAGACCATGTTCACCACTGTGTTCTGTATCGTCGTTAATAAAGATAAGTACCGACTTTCATTTAACCAGAGTGTTTGGGTTTTCATCTTTCTGTTCACTGTTCCAGCGGACCGGTCGGCCCGCTATTAAAAGTGTGGCGGTGACTTCGTAGGCCGTTTCTACAGCGAAGTGTTGTCGCTACGAAGGCCGCCACAAAACTGGCGACGAGGACTTCCGAACTCGTGTGCAGGGCTGGTTTAACTTGTTTCTTGAGATAGAATTTTGGGGGCTGGTTTAATTTGTGTTCACTATGTCTGCCGAATTACAACAGTTGATCTTGTTACAGAGTCAGCAAATACAACGTCTGGTGGACGCAATCGCCAAACAAGCGGCTAATCCACCACCACACAAGGAACAAGCACAGGCAGCACCGCCTTTTCGTGCTTTTGAGGCATCACGAGAAGAATGGCAAGAATATTTCGCGCAGTTGCAGGCGCACATGTCAGTCTACAAAATCACACGTAATGAGCGGCAGCTTTATTTAATTTCCACTGCAGGCGTGGAAGTATATCGACTACTTTGTAAGTTGTTCCCGCAATCCAAGCCAGAAGCTTTAGACTATGACGTTGTTGTTAACAAGCTTGCTGAGTATTTCGAGTCGCGAGTTCATGTGGCAGCAGCCAGATTCAAGTTCTTCAGATTAAAGAAACTGCCACATCAATCTAATAAACAGTGGTTAACAGATTTACGGGGCCTCACCCGTCAGTGCCGATTTAATTGTGTGTGTGGAGCTTCCTACAGTGATGTCATGTTACGAGACGCTATTACTCAAAACATTGCAGATTCTCGTATTCGTGCTGCTATCTTAAAGTTGCCTGACCCGTCATTAGAGACTGTGATGAACATTATTGAAGCCCAAGATACTTTTGACTATGCTGAGTGTGAGTTAGATCAGCCATGTATTTCTCAAATTGCCTGTGCTAAGCAAGTTATGTCACGCCCGCGGCCCCACCGGCAGAGTCAGACTGTAAACACTAGCCGGCCGCGTCATGTTAAACACATTCCTCAGCCGCGTGTGCAAAATGATAGACTTAAGTCTTGCCCTAAGTGTGTTCTTGCTCATCCTTGTGAACGTTGCCCGTTACGAAACGCGGTTTGTCACTTTTGTCAAAGGAAAGGACACATCCAGACTGTTTGTTTGCGTAAACGCAAGAACAATTCTAGTGCTGCCCAGCCCATGGATATTCATGTTCTTCAAAGCCAGCCCGCCCAGAAGGTCGCGTTTAAAGACTCTTCCACGGTTCGTGTGGGTAATAAACTTGTTCGCAATAAGCCACCCACCCAGCCCTCTGCTATGCGACCCAAGCGTAATTCAAACGCTGTAAAAAGTAATGGACAGACTGCAAGTGAAGCGGGAGTTGTTGTTCCACCCGCCCAACCCACGAGTTGTCGTAAGCAGCGAACACGCGCTAAACGCGCTGATTTTGTGTCTTCCGAATCCGCTGCACCGATCCAGAGACAGTGTAATAAACTATTTGTGAAGCTACGCATCCAGGATAAGACCTTCAATTTTCAATTAGACACTGGTGCGTCTGTGACTCTCATAAATAGTGCTACGTATGCGGCTATCGGCCGCCCTAAACTTTCAGCGGCAAAACATTCTTTGGCTACTTATAGTGGCGAACACATTCCTGTGTTAGGTGTATGTAGCGTGCCAGCCACATTCCGGGGCAACACAAAAACAGTTTCATTCACAGTGCTCCGCGCTACAGACAGTGTAAACATTTTCGGATTAGACTGTTTTGACTTGTTTGGCCTGTCTATCCAAGACAATGTGTTGCAAATTAATTCTGTTGTTGTTCCTCAAGACAGCATAACCGATTTGTGTCAACGATACAGTGACATATTTAAAGACGAACTCGGTTGTGCTGCGAACTTTGCCGCTCATATTACGTTAAAAGATAATGCTCAGCCTCGATTTTTTCGTGCTCGTCCAGTGCCTCACGCCCTCCGGGCACCTGTAGAAGATGAACTTCGTCGTTGGCAAAACAACGGTGTTATTCAACCCGTTTCAGCGAGCCAGTGGGCTTCTCCCTTAGTTATTATAAAGAAACCGTCTGGCAAGTTACGTTTGTGTGCTGATTTTAAGTCGACAGTTAATCCTCAGACTGTCATTGATTCTTTTCCTTTACCTAGACCGGACGAGCTGATGGATAAGTTAGGGGAAGCTCGTTTCTTTTCCAAAATTGATCTCCGTGAAGCATATTTGCAATTGCCCCTCGACGAGCAATCACAACAGTATTTTGTCATAAACACGTCGTTGGGGTTGTTCCGTTTTCTGCGTTTGCCTTTTGGTTGTGCGTCAGCCCCAGCTGTTTTTCAGCGTTTTTTGTCACAACTTCTGGCTAATGTGCCATCGTGTTGCAACTATTTAGACGATATTGTTGTGTCCGGTCGGACGCCTGCTGAACATTTCCGTAATTTGGAGTGTTTGTTTACAGTGTTGTCTCAGGGAGGCCTACGTTGCAACATCGATAAATGTTCATTTTTCCTTACGGAGTTGGAGTATCTGGGACATGTTATTAATGCTCAAGGCATTCATCCCTCCCAGTCACATTTAGCAGCTATTCGTGATTTGCCTGCCCCTCGCAATCTGCATGAATTGCAAGCAGTTCTTGGCAAATTGACATATTATATTAGGTTTATACCTAATGCATCACAGATTGCTGCACCGTTGCATCGTCTCCGCCGTAAGAATGTTCCGTTTGTGTGGTCAGCTGATTGCCAATCAGCCTTTCAGCAGCTTAAAGAGGCTTTATTGAATGATCGTTGTCTGGTCCATTACGACCCTAACAAGCCTCTGGTGTTAGCTTGTGATGCCTCTTCTTTCGGTCTCGGTGCTGTGTTGTCTCACCGAGTCGGTAACACCGAACGTCCTATTGCGTTCGCATCTAAATTGCTAAACAAAGCTCAGTGTAATTATAGCCAATTGGACAAGGAAGCGTTGGTTATTGTGTTCGGTGTCACAAAATTCCATCACTACCTCTATGGTAGACCATTCTATTTAGTAACAGATCACAAGCCTCTGACGTCGCTGTTTCATCCGTCTAAACCAGTTCCTCAGCGGACAGCTCAGAGACTACAACGTTGGGCTCTTTTGTTATCACAATACCAGTATGAGATACTGTATCGCCCTACAGCTCAGCATGCAAACGCTGACGCCCTTTCTAGATTGCCGATTGCTCCGGATGATGTCTTCGATTTCTCTGACGACTCTTGCCATCAGATTGACGCCGATGAGCATCAATCCCTCCGGGATTTTCCGATTGATTATCGTCAGGTGGCACGTGAGACAGCTACGGATCCTCATCTGAGTTTACTATTACGTTTTGTTCAACGTGGTTGGCCGTCCAAGGCAAAGGACATATCGGATCCTGTGGTTCGTCGCTATTATCCGCAACGTCATCTATTGTCCGTTTCGCACGGAGTTTTGCTGTTGCGCACCGAGAATGACCAGCTTCGGGTAGTGGTTCCCCAAGTGCTCCAATCCAAGGTCCTCGACTTGTTGCATCAAGGTCATTGGGGAGTGGTCCGCACCAAGCAGCTAGCCCGCCGTCATTGTACATGGATCGGTATTGATAAGCAGATTACGCAGATGTCTACAGATTGTTCGACGTGTGCCGAACACCAAGCTGCTCCGCCTCAACGCTATTTTGAGTGGGCACGCCCTGCCGGTCCCTGGCAGCGAGTACATATTGATTTCGCTGGCCCATATTGGAATTCTCGTTGGCTCATCGTGATAGATGCATTTAGTAATTTTCCGTTTGTTGTGCCCATGCAGTCTACAACGTCTGCACAAACTATACAGGCGTTGACTTCAATTTTTTGTATTGAGGGTCTTCCAGAAGTTTTAGTGTCTGACAATGGTCCACACTTTACCTCTGCTGAATTTGAAAGTTTTTGTTCTGCCAATGGCATTCGCCATGTTCTTACTCCGCCGTTCCACCCTCAATCGAATGGTGCAGCGGAACGTTTTGTACGCACATTCAAGGATCATATGGACCGCCTTCGTGCTAAGCACTCTCGTCAGCAGGCCCTCATCACGTTCCTGTCGTCGTACCGGACCACGCCACGCGACGGCCCTTCGCCTGCGGAGCTTCTCCACGGCCGTCGTCATCGCACCCTACTACGGTTGTTGCACCCCCCGGATCGACCCGCCGCTTCTGAGCGTCGCACGCGTTTTCAGCGCAACGACGCCGTTTTTTTTCAGAGTTTATCACGGTCGCCGTCGTTGGGAACGTGGTACCGTGATAAGTGTCCAGGGTCGCGGTTTTTATACTGTTCAAGGTGCTACTGGGGTGCACAGGAGGCATCAGAACCAGTTGCGCCGCGCTGGCCGCCCGGATTCTGCCGCTCGTTCTTTGTCCACAGATTTGGTCCGCGGCGGGTTCCAGCCGCGCCTTCCGACTTCGCTGCCGCCCCCAGGGCAGCAGCAGCAGCCGTCGCCGCTACCACGCCGACAGCCCGTCCCGTTGATGCCCCCCGCGCAGCTTCATACGGGAGCGCCCCGGGTGGTCGCTCCGGCGCCTGCGGTCCCTCTTCAGTCGCCACCGCCTTCGGAGCTGATGGACGTCGACCCCTCAGCCGAGCCGCCTTCCCAAGCGGTGGCTGTGCAGCCTGTACTGCAGCCGCTTTCCTTGGGCACCCCCAAGGAGTCTGACACCGCAGCGCCTTGTCCGGCGCCCACTCAGCAGCCGTCGACGCAGCGTCAGGAGACGCTGCCTCTCTTCGTGGGTCCCAACGCCCCGTCGCGTCCAGTACCAGAAGCTGCGCCCGTGGTCACAGGCGTGCACCCTGACCTCGATTTTCAGTCGGTGTTTCCCGAGGCCCCGCGCAGCCAATGCTGGGGTGCGGACCGGGGACTGCCACCGACAACAGTCTCCGCCCCGGTCTCTTCTGCTACGTCTGCGGCCAGACCCCTCCCCCGCCGTCGACGCTCGCCACGTCATTATTCAACGACGGTGCGGCGATTTGGGGGGGGAGGAGTGTTATATCCTAGCCAGTAATGCCAACCGAGCCCGCTGCCAAAAAGGTTGGCAGCATCAAAGTCCGGACGCCGTCCGCATAAGCAGCGCCAGCGAGACAGGAAATCGCCGCAAGTCTGCGCGCGCCACCGCTGGCTTCTGGCTTCTTAAGCGCTGGAGTCGCGAGCGCTAGGACAGTTCTGGATTCGCCGCTCAGTTGTATACTCGCCACCGAATTGTGTACCTGCTAGTCAGTTGTGTGTTCATCGCAGCAGAGTTGTTGTTTGTCGTCAGCCGACGCTGACCAAGCCGCTCCACTCGAACTAGACAGATTTCTGTAGACCATGTTCACCACTGTGTTCTGTATCGTCGTTAATAAAGATAAGTACCGACTTTCATTTAACCAGAGTGTTTGGGTTTTCATCTTTCTGTTCACTGTTCCAGCGGACCGGTCGGCCCGCTATTAAAAGTGTGGCGGTGACTTCGTAGGCCGTTTCTACAGCGAAGTGTTGTCGCTACGAAGGCCGCCACAAAAAACACTACGACAATACTGGAAGTTGGAGCGGCGACTGTGTAGAGAAGTAGTTGGAGGGTGTACCTAACTCTTGCAAATAAGACGTTTCTGGTTGTCACTGTGCTTTCCGTTTCGCAACCGATCGGAACTTACTTTCTGGACAACCCTTGTATATCAAAAAGAAACAATCACTCTAACTATGAAAACCAACAAAAATTGAGTAAATTATATGCCTATTATATTCAAATGTGTGAACAAACAGTTATCATCATGTATCGTATTTTCAACAATCATCCAACGACTGCAGCACCAGCGGTAATATTTTACATTATATCAGCAGCTAACATTTTCGAATTAATTTATAAAGCATCATTATAAGAAACGTTAATTAATCGTTGCAAGAAGCACTTCACAGAATATGATGATTGATGAATGTAACCAGCAAGTGAATTCACGGCAATCTCTTTGTTTAGAAACTAGCCATGAATAAGCTTACAGCAAGCCGGAGTGGCCGAGTGGTTCTAGGCGCTACAGTCTGGAACCGCGCAACCGCTTCGGTCACAGGTTCGAATCCTGCCTCGGGCATAGATGCGTGTGATGTCCTTAGGCTAGTTAGGTTTAAGTAGTTCTAAGTTCTAGGGGACTGATGACCTCAGCAGTTAAGTCCCATAGTGCTCAGAGCCATTTTAACTAATAAGTTTACAAACGACTAACCTAATCATTTTAAACTTTGTAATGCCATAAACGTTACTGGGAACTGAACCTCCCCATTGTTCATATCAGACCATATGAGAAGAGTAAGTTCACAGGTGATAAATGCTAGCTGAACATAAGACCAGCTGTGAAATCGACAGGCTCAAAGGCCGACGCGACGTATGCGCATCTTGACTCACTTGTTCACTGATGTCTCAAGGGTAGAAACATAAAAATGGGATTCATGCCTATAACACTAACTGATCTTAATATGCAGGGTGTTCCAAAAAGAGTGACCTGGTTTCAAAACTTTATATTTATTGATAAAGTCACACTACAAACATGAGATACATTGCGAAATACAAAATTTTAAAGTTTTAGTTATGCTATTACGAATGTACTATGTACCCACCAGGAGGATGATGACCAACGTATTACAGACGCCACGGTGGTTGATATTCTGTTCTCCACTTCTTCTATGTTACGCGGTAAAGGGAAGATGAGCGCTCTTCCCTTTCCATATCCACACAAGAAAAAATCGGTTGTGGTCATGTCACGCCCGGTCCTCGCAGCTTTACTTCTGCCATTACCTCGTCCCCTACATTCCAAACTTTACAGAAGCTCTACTGCGAACCTTGCAGAACTAGCACTCCTGAAAGAAAGGATACTGTGGAGACATGCCTTAGCCACAGGCTAGGGGATGTTTCCAGAATGAGATTTTCACTCTGCAGCGGAGTGTGCGGTGATATGACACTTCCTGGCAGATTAACAATGTGTGCCCGACCGAGACTCGAACTCGGGACTTTTGCCTTTCGCGGGCAAGGTAGGAGACGAGATACTGGCAGAAGTAAAGCTGTGAGGACCGGGCGTGTGTCGTGCTTTGGTAGCTCAGATGGTAGAGCCCTTGCTCGCGAAAGGCAACGGTCCCGAGTTCGTGTCTCGGTTGGGCACACAGTTTTAACCTGCCAGGAAGTGTCATATCAGCGCACACTCCGCTGCAGAGTGAAAATCTCATTCTATAAACTTCCCACAGGCTGTGACTAAGCCATGTCTCCACAGTATCCTTTCTTTCAGAAGTGCTAGTTCTGCAAGGTACGCAGGAGAACATGTGTAAAGTTTGGAAGGTAAGAGACGAGATACTGGCAGAAGTAAAGCTACGAGGAACGGGCGTGTGTTGTGCTTCGGTAGCTCATATGGTAGAGCACTTTCCCGTGAAAGGCAAAGTTCCCGAGTTCGAGTTTCGGTCGGGCACACAGTTTAAATCTGCCAGGAAGTGTCATATCAGCGCACACTCCGCTGCAGAGTGAAAATCTAATTATGGAAACATCCCCCCAGCCTGTGGCAAAGCCTTCTCTCCGCAATATCCTTTCTTCCACGAATGTTAGTTCTCCAAGTTACGCAGGAGAGCTTCTGTGAGGTTAGGAAGACAGGAGACGAGATACTGCGGAAGTAGAGCTGCGAGGACGGGTCGTGAGTCGAACTTGGGTAGCTCAGATGGTAGAGCACTTTCCAGTGAAGGCAAAGGTCCCGAGTCCGAGTGTTTCGCCAAAGAAAAGTACGCCACACCGAAGTCACTGACCCACTCTTTGCAAATTGGAGCACAGCACCTCTGTTGAGCGGACGCCATCTTACTTCTGACTGAGTGCAAACTGAGAAGACTTATTTACTGACATCTAACGCTGCTTTTCTGAAACTCTATACTACGCCCATTCAAATGAAACACATTTCTTTGCCGGCACGTTCCATGTTCTGTAATTATTGCAGTCGAAATTCAGTTCATTCTTTTTGGAACGCTCTGCAAGAAGACTGATGAAATCGATAGTTTTGTAGCAAATAAAATGTGTAAATATCTACAATTGACGTTTAATGGGTTAAACGCATGCACGTATATCTGCAGCTTGTTCGAGTGGCTTCAAACTACCTAATGCAATTTCTCATGGAACGCACTCTTAGCGTACAATGTCATCGACACCCATACCGTTTAAGCAACACTTCAGTCTGAATAGGAAGGATTTATACAAGTATTAATGCAGGAAATAGAGGAAAAGAGTTGCAGTGAGAGCAGCCAAGAAATTCTCAGTTGCCATAATGTGACACCAAGTTCCAGATGAGGACACGTCGGTGTTAGAGCTGACCCATGTGTATCACAGATTTCATGCAACCATAATGTGTATGGAGATTACACAAAATATAACTACACGACATTTTAAGATTTAATAGGTGCTAACTAATATAGACAATACGTAACGCTTGATCAAGAATTTGGCACGTTGAAGCTTGTAATAACTGGGAGAAAGACGTGAACACATATTTGAGTGTTAATAATGTTTTAATCATACATTCATAGAAAAAGTAATGTAGATCTCACTGTAACTACGGATTGTCGCTTACAAGAACTGAATGACTGGAAATGCTGCGACGAAGAAAGTTGCTTGAATCACAGAATTATCCCTTTTAATATACGAACCCTCTTACCACTCTTACTATATTACAATGTCAGTGGTTTACACCGTATTAAGTAATGAGAAAAAATTAACGCTTTTTAAGAGTATATTAAAAGAAAACAGCTTGCACAGAATAGCCACAAAATTAAAATCAAGGATACAGAACACAGTTGTTTGGTGGAAAGGCGACAGACATGAACAGATTTGTGATGGACTATGATAAAATTGAAGAGCGCCTTAATAACAAAAGAACCATTAGGAAACTGAACCTGAAAGGCGGATAGTCCGATAATGAGTAGCCGAATTAACAACACATAGCACAAAAGCAATAGTGCAAGGTGATTGTAACAAAGAGCGAAGAAACTGAAATATTCAGGACGCTACTTGGAGCTATGTATGTTAAACAGGAGAAACGATGTACAGAGACAGTTTGTTAAGGGAAACTACATACAAGGAATATCGTAGTTTCTGGTATGTAAAGAGTCAATGGAGTACAGCCTATCGTTTAATGTTAGACAGTATAAGGGAGACATCCTCATGTTGACACAATAGTAACAAGATGGTACAACGACGTTAAACTTAGAGGAGACGTTGGACTACATGTCAGACTGCTTCTTACCAGTAGATAAAGAAGGCAAAGATGATGAATACCATAAGGAAGTTATGCCCTTTACTGAATCAGTTGGAAGAACAGGATTATAATTACTTCACATAAGAGGTACTTTGTGAATTATTAGAATTTTCATTTTCTCCCATCAGTCTTCACTGGTTCAGTGCAACACGGAACGAATTCCTCTCTCGTGCCAATCTCGATCCAATCCTATCTTCTTGCATTGATTTACATGTGTTCTGCTCTTCGCCGATTCTGCAGAAAACCTCCATACTCCATATACAATTAGTCCATTTAATTTTCAGCATCTTTGTACAACATAATATCTGAGACGCTTCGATTCTATTTCCTTTATGGCTTTCCCACAGTCCATGGTTCTCTAAGACATAATGCTATACTCCACACATATAGTCTCAGAAATTCCTTGATCTGATTAAGGACGATGACTGATACAAGGAGACTTATTTGCCCGCATCTCGTGGTCGTGCGGTAGCGTTCTCGCTTCCCACGCCCGGGTTCCCGGGTTCGATTCCCGGCGGGGTCAGGGATTTTCTCTGCCTCGTGATGGCTGGGAGTTGTGTGCTGTCCTTAGGTTAGTTAGGTTTAAGTAGTTCTAAGTTCTAGGGGACTTATGACCACAGCAGTTGAGTCCCATAGTGCTCAGAGCCATTTGAACCATTTTTGGAGACTTATCTTGACCAGGAATGTCATCTTTTCCTGTGCTAATTTGCATTTTATGTCCTCCCCTGTTTGTCTGTCATGTGTTATTTTGCTTCCAAGAAAGAAGAATCTTCCACTTTGTCAACTTCACGCTCTCGAATTTTGCTATAAAGTTTATATCTAATCTCACTTCTGCTACTCCTAATTGCTTTCGTCTGTCTTCGGTCTACGGTCAATCCATAATCTGTTCTCAGTGGACTGATAATTTCATTCAACAATTCCTGTAATTCTTCTTCATTTTCACTAAATTTACCAAAATCACAAGCGAATCTTATCACTAATATCCTGTCATTCTGAACCTTAATCCCATTCTCATGCCCTACTTTTATTTCCGTCATTGTTTCCACTGATCACTTTGTTATTGGTCTTCCATTTTCTGTTCCGTCCTGGCTCTTGTACATGACGAACATTATCTTTCCTTAAAGCTTACACCAATCTTTCCAGCATTTCGAATACCTTACACCATTGCACATTGTCGAAAGCATCTACCAGACAGACAAATCCTCTGAAGATGTGTTACTTGTTCTTAAGTCTTGTTTCCATTGTCAATCGCTGTGTGAGAACTGTCTCTCTGATCCAGAACATTTAAATCCCAAAAAGACTCGAGGGAATGGCATTCATAACACTCTAAGACATACGTTTTTTGTACCTTTTTCATTGATTATAGCACCCATTATGTTATCTAGGAATCATATTAATTTATTACTTTTGAATACATTGTCGGAGTGAACAGTGATCAATGTGTTATAAATATTTACTATCAAAAACAGTCTTGATCACAATTTATTTATTACGGTGACTGGTTTAGACCGCTATGTCGACATCTTCAGACCAACGAGTAAGATCCTTCAGAAGGAAGTCTGAAGATAACCACAGTATTGATCGAAACCGGTCACAGTAATAAATAAATTGGGATCAAGACCGTTTTTGATAGTAAATATTAATTTATGCCTGTTTTGATTCTGTAGGGTAATACCGAAGCCCAGACGAATTGTCTGTGTAACCCGTGTTTTGTTATAAGTGCCCTTTCTGTTCATCAATTTCTACTCTGCGCCTGTTCACTGCATTGCGTGGGAATACAAATTTAACTGGGCGTTGGAACAGATTTCTGCTCTGCCTGAGAGTGTCAGATAGATATTGGGCGATATATAAATCAGATCTTTGTCGAATGCAGCAGATGGATGATGGAAAACAATAAAGGGTGCTTCCGTGTTGAGCGGTTTCAGTGTGTAAGCTAAAATGGTAAGAAACGTACAATTGTAAGTGCGGTTAGCGAAGAGATTTAGGTCTCGGTCTAATTAATATCTTTCACGGTATATCAACTTTGCTTTCCAGAAATCACGTAAATGATGAGTAAACTTCACTCGGCTCGTATAAGCGTTCAGTTTTCTCTTACAGAAAAGCGAGGTCTCGGAATGCTCCATCCTGCTATTATCTACCAAAGTTTTGTTAGCCATGTTCAAACTAGGCATTCCACTATTGTATCGTATGTGCTCTATATTACTTTCTGCTAAGGAATCAATGCTCTCTGTAAGTTTTCACAATTAATTTAACTTGGGCATGCCTCGAGCTTGCATGGCTAATGTTCCACTTCCTTATGACAGAGAGCCGGCCACGCGTTGATCTGTTTTCCCCTCAGCTTTAGCTGTGAAATGAATTCGTACGGGACAACACTGTGTGTAATTTTACCTAATTCTACAGTTCAGTCCAGTATCAATCGTTCTACGCAATGCGAATAAATGCCATAGTTTGAAGTGCTCTAGTTTTACATTACCAGTTTCCTAGTCCCAACATCATCATAGTCGGTAGTTTAAATCAGAACTGTACAAATTACATTCAATGATAAATTAGTGGTCTCCTTAAGGTTGTACCCAGTTTGCGGTAGTATGCACAGCGTCAGATTGAGAATTCTCTCTTTTAAATTCAGGACTTATGTGATTCACTTTTGGATAGGGTCCGTATGGCCACTGCACTTATCGTTGATGACCACTGAGAAATGGAGAAGGTGGGATATGTGGGGAGGGAAGTTGATAACGTGTTCTTGTAGTACAGGAACAATGAGCTGTTACAGGAACAATCAGCTGTTACTAATTTGCAAGTCTGTACCAGTGATAGGCTCCAGAAATTGGCAAGATATCTACTCCCATTAGGCTGATTATCTTAACGAGTATTTATCACGTTCCTGCCTTAGGGCGGAACTTCATAGCATCTGTCGATTTCTTTACCAAACAAGAAAAGTACGATAATTCAATTTTATTCTTGTAACTGACGGTTTTTTTCCAGTGGGCATCGGGCAATTCTGTTTTACTTAGTCTTTGACGGGCGATGTCCTTGAGGACAATATTATGGAAATGGAAGAGGATGTAGATGAAGATGAAATGGGAGATACGATACTGCGTGAAGAGTTTGACAGAGCACTGAACGACCTGAGTCGAAACAAGGCCCCGGGAGTAAACAACATTCCTTTAGAACTACTGACGGCCTTGGGAGAGCCAGTCATGACAAAACTCTACCATCTGTTGAGCAAAATGTATGAGACAGGCGAAATACCCTCAAACTTCAAGAAGAATATAATGATTCCAATCTCAAAGAAATCAGGTGTTGACAGATGTGAAAATTACCGAACTATCAGTTTCATAAGTCACAGCTGCAAAGTCCTAACGCGAATTCTTTACAGACGAATGGAAAAACTGGTAGAAGTCAACCTAGGGGAAGATGAGTTTGGATTCCGTAGAAGTGTTGGAACGCGTGAGGCAATACTGACCTTACGCCTTATCTTAAAAAAAAGATTAAGGAAAGGCAAACCTACTTTTCTAGCAATTGTAGACTTAGAGAAAGCTTTTGACAATGTTGACTGGAATACTCTCTTTCAAATTCTAAAGGTGGCAGGGGTAAAATACAGTGAGCGAAAGGCTATTTACAATTTTTACAGGAACCAGATGGCAGTTATAAGAGTCGAGGGCTATGAAAGGGAAGCAGTGGTTGGGAAGGGAGTGAGACAGGGTTGTAGCCTCTCCCCGATGTTATTCAATCTGTATATTCAGCAAGCAGTAAAGCAAACAAAGGAAAAATTTGGAGTAGGAATTAAAACCCATGGAGAAGAAATAAAAACTTTGAGGTTCGCCGATGACATTGTAATTGTGTCAGAGACAGCAAAGGACTTGGAAGAGCATCTGAACGGAATGGACAGTGTCTTGAAAAGGAGGATATAGGATGAAGATAAACAAAAGCAAAACGAGGATCATGGAATGCAGTCGAATTAAGTCGGGTGATGCTGAGGCAATTCGATCAGGAAATGATACACTTAAAGTAGTAAACGAGTTTTGCTGTTCGGGGAACAAAATAACTGATCATGGTCGAAGTAGAGAGGATATAAAATGTAGACTGCAATGGCAAGGAAAGCGTTTCTGAAGAAGAAGAAGTGTCAGGAAGTTGTTTCTGAAAGTATTTGTATGGACTGTAGCCATGTATGGAAGTGAAACATGGACGATAAATAGTCTGGACAGGAAGAGCATAGAAGCTTTCGAAATGTGGTGCTACAGAAGAATGCTGAAGATTAGATGGGTAGATAACGTAACTAATGAGGAGGTATTGAATAGAATAGGGGAGAAGAGGAGTTTGTGGCACAACTTGACAAGAAGAAGGGACTGGTGAGGCATCAAGGGACCACAAATTTAGCATTGGAGGGCAGCGTGGAGGGTAAAAATCGTAGAGGGAGACCAAGAGATAAATACATTAAACAGATTCAGAAAGATGTAGGTTGCAGTAAGTACTGGGAGATGAAAAAGCTTGCACAGGATAGAGTAGCATGGAGAGCTGCATCAAACCAGTCTGAGGACTGAAGACCACAACAACAACAACATAGTCTTTCAATTTTCCAGCGTCGTAATACAACGTTGACGATTATGCAACGTTGTTTGTTATTTTTGTATCTTTTTGTCAATCATTTCAATGTGTTTGCATAAATTTGTGGTTGATTTGGATACTGATAGTGGCCATATGTTTAAATTCACCAGAGCGTGAAATTTAGGGAGGTAAATCACTTCCTATTTTTAAACTGTAGAGACTAGTCATGAGCACTGCCACTTGATCGTAAGCAAGAAGCTCTACTTGCTCTGTCCCTGGGGAGACAAAGCCTGCGCCTGAAACAAAACTGGCTGAGAGTACCGAGAATGCAGACAGTGTGAAAGCCGGCCCGACAGGTTTCTCGCGGGCAGGTAGCGAGGGAGTGTCCCTAAACGAGAGAGACGAAGCACAAAAGACAGGTACAATAGGGGAAGGGCCAGAGAGTTGATTAGTGCCTGAAGCCCAGGGACGGGTTATGGTCTAGTTCTTAGAATCAGCAGTGGAACAGGTGAGGTCAGACACGGTACAGATTCCTGTGCCCATCTGTGATCTGAATAGTTTGCGAGTTTCGTAGTGGGATACAAAATTACAAGGGGAGGATACTTCCTAAAAAAATAGAGGGTACTTCAAAAAATAGATGGAAATTCCTGCAGAACAGGAGAACAGGGAACTAGTATTAACCACAAGCTGGATGCATTCATAGCTGATATGGAAAGTGTTGTGTCTAGCTCCTACAGCATAGACACAATGAGGTAGCTAGGTGCACGCTAAACTAACGCAGACGGGCGTGAAGTCTGAAACAGGATACTGGATGAAAACTATAAAGAAAAGAAGGGAGCTTCTTTTATACTTAACTTTAATGAATCCTTGGAATACATCTCTCTTGAATATTCGTTAGCTATAAGCACTGATACAAATGGCGCCTTGCTAGGTAGTAGCTATGGACTAAGCTGAAGGCTATTCTATCTGTCTCTCGGCAAATGAGAGGAAGGCGTCGTACTTCTGGTCGCAAGCAATGTCGTCCGTACAACTGGGGCGAGGTCTAGTCCGTGTCTTGTGACCTGCCATGTGGTGGCGCTAGGTTTGCGATTACACAGTGGCGACACGCGGGTCCGACATGTACTACAGGACCGCGGCCGATTTAAGTTACCACCTAGCAAGTGTGGTGTCTAGCGGTGACACCACAGAAAGCATAACTGTAAACCCTCAGCAGGTGTTGCAAAGCGTGAAAACTGTGTTAGGTGCGATAAATCAACGGCGAGATGAAATGACGAAAGACATTGGGAAGGTAGATGAAAATCTAGAAAACCGAATTTCAGCTATCGAAGGTAATGGCTCGGAGCACTATGGGACTTAACATCTGAGGTCATCAGTCGCCTAGAACTTAGAACTACTTAAACCTAACTAACCTAATGACATCACACAGATCCATGCCCGAGGCAGGATTCGAACCTGCGACCGGTGCGGTCGCGCGGCTCCAGACTGAAGCGCCTAGAACCGCTCGGCCACACTGACCGGTTCGAAGGTAATGAAGGAACCGGTGCGATTAACGTTGTGGTTAATCCTGCCACTGAATGGAAAATACTGAGAGAAGTCAACAAGGGACGAAATGAAAAAATCATCGACAAATGAAGATGTCTTACACCGACATAGTGGTTAAGTATGCAAAGTAATGAGCTAAAGTGAAGCTCTTGCAGCAGCAGCTAAATATTTATCTGCTGAAGGGGAGAATAATTCTGTCAGAACTCGTCCGACAGATGCAGCAGAAATGGAAGATGTACAGTCTTTGCTTCGTTTTGAGGCAATTCAGATTGATTGTAATAGGATATATCGGGAAGCTCTGGACCAATTGCATAAATTAGGAGTACATGGTGACGAATTTCAGTAACCGCAGGGAATAGTGCGTACCGATAATGTTTGTACCTAGGAAAGAAGAAGCAATCGTTATTATCTCAGAGAACTTTCAGGAGAACTTCTGAGTCCGACAGTACATGACAGGGGCGCTACAAATGGATCAACTGATAAATTTGAAGACCAAGAAAATAGCTCACAGCTTCGTATGTTTGTTGATCAGTTTGAGAGCTCGTTTCCCTAAAGATTGTTATTAAGGATTAAGTTCGTGTGTGTGTGTGTGTCAATGTGTGTGTGTGTCTGCATCTGAGATGTAAATTATCGACACAGAGTGCATACAAATGCCCAATTTTAAATCATACAGAGAGCTCCGAAAAGCCTTCTTGGTCGTATATTGATCGAAAAGTACTGAGCCGTGGTAAAATTTGCTGTTTTGAAGAGCGCGCCTCAGCGCGTAGTGTAAAGCGGTCGACTTCCGTTTCTGGCGGTGGCGCCGCTGTGGCAGTCGCAGCTTTGATGTCTCCCTCTGGTGGGAAAGGGGAAAAGTTGCCTGTTCACTTGCATTTAAGTCGCGCTATGAGCTCGGCAGTCGGGCAGTTTGTCAGTCTCGGCGAGTTCGGTCAGTTGGTCAGTCTGGCGTCACCTGTTGCTGGTCTGTTTCTCGTTCACATTTGGCGGCAGTGAGTGTCTGTCTGTCGTCCGGAGTGCTAGTATGTGTTAGGCCGCCATTCTGCTCGAGTTTCTTCAGACAATGGGCATTGGCGGTTGGATCGATCGGTTGGTCGGTCGCGCACTGAGACACAAGATAACTTGTCCGTCTTGAACGTCGGCGCATGTGAGGTCGCCAAGTCAGTCCAGTTGGCCGCGCCGTTTAGCGAGGGCTAGTGGCTTCGCGGCCGGCACGAGAGCAACAGGAGTCAATCCACGACATCGGTCTGGCTGGCGCGAGCTGCGACGCCGTGAGACGGGAGATCGCCGCGCCTTCCTGCGTCCGTTGAAGCGGCTGGCAGCGGACGGTTCGGGAGAGCGTCTAGGTCTTCGCTAGACATCACAATTTATTAAAAGTTAAGTGGATCGTGATATGTTGTTTCATTTACTTGTTGAATTCTACTTGTGTTCTTGGTCAGTCTCTCATCCCCAGCTTGCTCGTTTGCCTCTCGTCCGCATTTGTTAGGCAGTTAGTGTCTGTCTGTCTGTCTGTCTGTCGGTCGGTCTGCCGTACGTTAATAGCTGCCTCTGTCATGTTTGTCGCATTCGGTGTTAACGAAAGTAGACCTAGTTTTTTGTATAGTATTATGCCTTTTACATTGTATACCCGCTCCTGTAGAAAAGTTAGTAATGATGAGAAAATACATGTATGGATTAAAGGACTTGGTGTACTTGCTGAAAATTTAACTGTAACTGGAGATATTACTTTGTACTACAATTATTAATAAAGTGTGATCTTTGACTCCTGTAACTGGGGGCGTCAGCCGAGAACCGCTAGATGTACTTCTGGTAATCGGGGGCTCAAGGATGCAACAGCCTGAAAAAATTCGCAAAAATAGTGCCGCACTGGCTGCTGAGCGCCTAGCCAGTCCGCCACCCGCACGGTTATCTCGGCGCCAGTCCGGCGAAACAGCAGACGCGCGCTGACAGTGAGAGTACAGCGCGCGTACGCTATAATGCTCTCCCGCTGGTGCGCGCATAAGTCCGTTATCAGCGCCTTAAATAACGAAGGTCACCCGTTGTATACATAAGCGGGCAGTGCACGCCAGCGGAATCATTCCGCTGTGAGCTCTATCTGCAACAGCACTGAAGCACTGTGCCTCGTCGACGTGTGTATCGTCAACGCCGTCACCGCATGCCAGTCTACAAAAACAATATTAGCCTCGAAAATAAATTGATTCCACAATGCTAGGTCTTGTACGCGATGACATCTCGGTGGGCGAAAGATTCAAGTCCAGGAAGGGCGGCATCTTCACAGCGGACAATTGCGAATGTAAACCACCCGCTGCCAGCTGGTCCAGTTTCCACATCAAATGAGAAATTAACTCGACAAACACGAAAGAATATAGTGCTTCAATGATTACTGGTGGGACCCACCCCCTAAACCGCCCACCGTGCCATTGCAAAATACATCATGCTGTTGCTTCATATCATGGTACTCAGTATAGTTGAATTTTATCCATTTGTTGCATCCTTGAGCCCCTGCTTCTCGATGTACATCTAGCAGTTGATGACGTAATCGGCCGGAGATTAAGGCAGCAAAGTTCTTATACATTGGATGCCGTATGGGACTTATCCTCTGAAACACTCAATTGTTAATAAGTTCGTTATTTGTTAGTATAACTGGCGGATACTCAGACAGCTGATTATTAATAACTGTATCTCTCCTTTAAGTGGCAAAAAGTTAAAATATAAGGACTTTGACTTTTAGGCAAAATATCGTTATAGCGTACGCGTGCTGTAGTCTCACTGACGCTCCAAACACTCTAACACTTACGATACAAGAAACAGCCAGACGTTATGACACAGTCATTTCTATGTGCGCCAGGAAGTTTATAGGCGTCGCCCTAGACCACAGAAGATAACCACACTAAGCAGGCCACCTTCTTTTAGAGTGTAGTAATGTAACGAAAGGGAGGAACACTCTCAGGAAGAAATGACTACAAAATCACGGTGATTTAAAGTTCCTATTCCAGGTCTCTAGGGGCTTTAGAGGGGACGCAGTAGATGAAATTTTGATAAGGGCACCAGGTTTGAAAACGTACAGTTTGCACGAAAAATCAGTTCGCAGATCAGATATGTCCAGAAGCTGAAAAGGGTACGTCGTACGTCCCTGTTGCAGTTATGACGTTATATAACACCTTATTCCAACTATCTCAACAGTTGCAAGCAATTGGTATGTTCGAAACTAGTAGGGTTGCCTCTGGTGCTGCACGGACGCGCTGCACTCCTGACTTTGGGGAGGACGTCCTTCGTCACGTAGAACAGAACCTGAGGACGAGTACGCGGAACACTGGTGCTATAGCACAAAGGTCAGAGGTCATTGTCTCCTCTATGCGTGTACGGCGAAGTAAGGGGTTTGAAAGTGATCCGAGCCTCAAACTGTTTTCACATCTAAACATACATTCCCGGACGTGGGTTCCTTACCAAGACGTCAGCTACTACGTCCCTTCTACAACCTCTACAAGGCTGTAATAAGAATTTCAATCACCTAGTATATCGGACTTCGCAACGAATTTCTACAACTTTCATAACTGAACATGATTTCTATTTCTTGGACAGTCCTCTGGAGTTAACTATAACTTCATACATAATCGGAAAGTCCCGATATATGCTAGAAGGTTAACAGATCGGCCATTACATTCATAAAATCATTGAAACTTTTATTAAATTGTTTCACAAAAGAAATATATTTCGTTGTTCATTACAATTTTAAATATTTTGAAAATAAAGCTCTCTGTCTATAGAGGATGGAGAAAAATTGTGTCACTAAATTTTAACCCTGGATAGGTGATTCCAGTAGGAACCAAAATTACTGATGTTGTGCAGGTCGACAACGCATAATTTTTAAACCACGGAAACCAGGCGCCAGGTACTCCGATTGGCCGCGGGATTGCCCTGGTGCCGGATGCTTTGCACAACGCATGACCGGAATGCTTTGCCTGCCGGAGATCACGATGTGTCCAAGGGGGCCCACACACTCGGTGGTAGCATGTCAGCCTTCCACTCTGGGGGCCTGGGGGCGAATCCGCCTGGGTCCTGACACATCCACTGTAGTTTCATGATAAGACGTACCGGGAACAAACCAGCGAACAGGTATTAGTTCGCGTACAGAAAGGGACTTGTCTGTAGCTAGGACATTCTTTACTTGAAGCAGGCGCACGAACTGGCGACCATCCGACGCGACATAAAAAAAAAATGGTTCTGAGCACTATGGGACTTAACATCTGAGGTCATCAGCCTCCTTTACTTAGAACTACTTAAACGTAACTAACCTAAGGACAAGCACACAGATCCATGCCCGAGCCAGGATTCGAACCTGCGACCGTAGCAGCAGCGCGGTTCCAGACTGAAGCGCCTAGAACCGCTCGGCCACAACGGCCGGCCTGACGCGACACAAGTTTGGTAACATCGAGTGGTGTCTTTCCAAACTCTTTCAAACATTTCTGCCATTGCGCTGATGTGATTGGCGGCATGTTGAATGCTATCCTTTAATTCCTCTTCGTTTCTAGGTGGTTCGCGTCCAGGTGGATGAACTAGAACGAAAGAACCCGGTGGCATGAGGTCTGGTGATCGCAGGGCCATGTCCTACGAGCACCTCTGCCAATTACCCGGCAGTCGAAGAGTTCATTTAAATATCGGCGCACAGCACAACTGGTACGTGCAGGCGCCCCATCATGCTGCAACCACATGCATAACTGTATATCCAGGGGAACATCTCCAAGGAGACTGGGTACAGTGCCTTGCAAAAAGTGAAGGCAATTTGCCCTGGTAAGCGAAGGAGTTAAACAGGCCGGTCCAATCGAATGGTCACCCACAACGCCTGCCCAAATTTTGAGTGAAAATCGTTCCTGGTGTCCGTGGACGTACATGGCGTGAGGATTTCCCCTTGCCCAGTAATTAATGTTTCTTGTGTCGTAAAGGCCATCCCGATGGAAGGTGCACTCGTCGGTAAACAACACAATGACGGGGGAGTCGGGAACTTGTGAAACACGTTGCAGTAGCCACCGGCAAAATCCTAGCCTGCGTTCATAGTCCACCACAGGGTTTAAGTCTTGGACAAGGTGGAAACTAAATGGATGCTCTTCGTCATCCCTCAAAACATACCCAAGTAACCGAAGAGTGGCCCTCATGTCGTGTCCAACCGCTTGAGTACTTGTTGTAGGTGCTTCCTCGAAGCGCTTGAGATCATTGTCTTCGAATGGAGCATGCCGTCGTGTTCGAGGCCTTCCGGCATCACCATGATGTCCCGCTAAAGAGCATGTTGCGCCAAATCCACGGCGAATTGCTGTAAGCGTTTGCGGGTGTGGGTGGCGTCTTGCTGGGTACCGCTCCTCATACTACAGTTGAGCTTCATGCGCATTACCGCCGGATACTTCATAAACAAAAACCGTATCTCGCTGTTCTTCATCGAATACTGTGCCGCCATGCTTACTGTATGACTCTACCGCAGGTGACGTATGCGTAATTCCGAAGCGAAGCTAACGTGTGTGAGCCGGCCGCGGTGGTCTCGCGGTTCTAGGCGCGCAGTCCGGAACCGTGCGACTGCTACGGTCGCAGGTTCGAATCCTGCCTCGGGCATGGATGTGTGCGATGTCCTTAGGTTAGTTAGGTTTAAGTAGTTCTAAGTTCTAGGGGACTGATGACCACAGCAGTTGAGTCCCATAGTGCTCAGAGCCATTTTAACGTGTGTGTACTTCTGACGTGAGTGTAGACAAACAGCAGAACCTATTCGTCACGTGTGCTTAACATGTTATGGCAGTGACGGGGCGAGGGACGTTTGTGTGTGTGAACCGAGAACCATAGCGCTGCCCATCAACCGACGAATGGCAACAGAGCAATCCCATTGCCAAACGGAGCACGAGGCGCCAAGTTTGCGTAGTTTAAAAATGGTGCTTTGTTGACCTACACAACGTAAGTAATTTTGGATCCTCTTGGCATCAGCTATCCAGGGTTAAAGTTTCGTGACACAGTTTTTTTTAGACAGATTTACATTCAATAGCAAATAAATTGTCAGGTGTCGATATATTGTGTTTCTATTTGGAAAGTAAGACAGATGATGTAACAGGATGAGTTGATAGTTCAAACGCTTTGCATCACAATTTAGGGGAGCATGATAACCAAATAAGTAAAAAAGAACGAGATTTAGTTTGGTTCATGGTGTGGGTTCCTGTTGTCATGTCCTAGTTCATGAACCATGGGCAACGTATGAGTGGCCAAGTAAGTGGTCCTGACAGTCGGGATACCAGTTACTTTGGAATAAGGCTGGGCATCTCGGACATATTCTGAGTCGTGGTCACCGTTGTGCTCATACGGCAAAGACTACCAAATCCACCGGTTAGTCCCTCAACCATTAGGGGTAAAACTCAATGGGACCTGGGGCAAGTAAGGCTAGCAACCTGCTTCCCTGGTACGTTAAAAATGATGCTGACAACAATCAGAGCAAAATGCCTCGGACCTTTGGAGGTGACGGAGTCCCACCTATAATTGACAAACCAGGGACTCCTAAGATACGAGTCGGCAAACGAATGGTAACGAGATGGATAGCTATTAACATCAATGGGGGCTACTCTGGGAAGAAGGTAGGGCTGGCAGAAGCTGCAAGTAAGATGGGGTTGGACGTTTTAGCTGTTAGTGACATTCGGGTAAGAAAGAAGAGGAAGTGGGAGAATACAAGGTCTACCTGTCAGGAATAGCACAATGGGGTGTAGGGCTTTACATCAGGAAAGAAATAGAATCCAGTGTAGTTGTAGTAAGGTATGTAATGGAACGACTGATGTGGATAGATTTAACAGTGTCTAGCTAGAAAATTAGGATTGTGTCAGTATATTCGCATTGTGAAGGGAGAGATCAAGATAAGATGGATAGTTTTTATGACGCACTCAGTGATGTAGTTGTTAGAGTAAAGGACAAGGACAGTGTTCTGCTCATGGGTGATTTGAATGCCAGAATTGGAAATCGACCATAAGGGTATGAAAAGGTTATGGGTAAATTTGGAGAGGATATGGAGGCCAACAGGAACGGGAAACAACTCTTGGATTTCTGTGCCAGTATGGGTTTAGTAATCACAAACTTTTTTTTTAAAAACACAAGAACATTCACCGGTATACTTGGGAACGCAGGGGAAGCAGATCTGTCATTGACTATATAATAACAGACCAGGAATTCAGGAAGACTCTGAGGGACACACGTGTATTCAGGGGATTATTTGATGACACTGATCGCTATTTAATCTGCAGTGAAATTGCTATTGTGAGGCCGAAAATGCAGGAGGTCAGGTCCATATGTAGGAGGATAAGAGTGGAGAAACTTCAGGATAAGGAAATCAGGAACAAGTACATAACAGTGATCTCAGATAGGTACCAGTTAGTTGAATGTAGTCAGTTACAGTCATTGGAAAATGAGTGGACAAGGTACAGGGACACAGTACTAGAAGTGGCTAAAGAACGTTTGGGAACAGTAGTGTGTAAAGGTAGGATGAAGTAAACAGCTTGATGGAAAGGCACAGTCAAGACAGCCTGTAAAAGGAAAGAGAAGGCGTATCAAAAATGGCTACATACTAGAACTCATGTAGACAGAGAAAGTTCTGTTGAAGAAAGAAACAGAGCCAAACAGATAATTGCAGCATCCAAGAAGAAATCTTGGGAAGACTTTGGAAACAGGTTGGAGACTTTGGGTCAAGGTGCTGGAAAACCATTCTGGAGTTTAATTAGCAGTCTTCGAAAGGGAGGTAAGAAGGAAATGACAAGTATTTAGGACAGGCCAGGAAAACTGCTGGTGAATCCTGTTGATGCCCTGGGCAGATGAAGTGAATATTTTGAAGAGTTGCTTAATGTAGGTGAAAATACGATCAGTAATGTTTCAGATTTCGATGTACAATGGGATAGCAATGATGATGGAGTTAGGATCACTTTTAAGGAAGTGGAGAAATTGGTCAATAGATTGCAGTGCAATAAAGCGGCTGGGGGGGATGAAATTAAGTCGGAACTCATCAAATACAGTGGAATGTCAGGTCTTAAATGGATCCACAGGATAATTGAAATGGCGTGGGAGTCGGGACAGGTTCCATCAGACTAGACGAAAGCAGTAATCACACCAATCTTTAAACATGGAAACAAAAAGATTGTAACAACTGCAGAGATATCTCTTTAATCAGCGTTGTGGGTAAAATCTTCTAAGGTATTGTTGTAAGGAAAGTGCGAGTATTAGTTGACGACAAATTGGATGAAAATCAGTGTGAGTTTAGGCCTCTTCGAGGTTGTTAGGACCAGATCTTTAGCTTACGGCAAATAATGGAGAAGTGTTACCAGTGGAACAGGGAATTGTATCTATGCTTTATAGATCTAGAAAAGGCATATGAGCGGGTTCCTAGGAGGAAGTTATTGTCTGCTCTACGAGATTATGGAATATGAGGCAAACTTTTGCAAGCAATTAAAGGTCTTTACATATATAGTCAGGCAGCAGTTAGAGTTGACGGTAAATTGAGTTCATGGTTCAGAGTAGTTTCAGGGGCACGACGAGGCTGCAACCTGTCTCCACTGTTGCTCATATTATTTATGGATCATATGTTGAAAACAATAGACTGGTTGCGTGAGAGTAAGATATGTGAACACAAAATAAGTAGTCTCGCATGTGCGGATGACTTAGTTGTGACGGCAGATTCGATTGGAAGTTTGCAAAGTAATATTTCGGAGCTAGATCAGAAATGTAAGGACTATGGTATGAAGATTAGCATCTCCAAAACGAAAGTAATGCCAGTGGGAAAGATATATAAACGGATTGAGTGCCAAATAGGAGGAACAAAGTTAGAACAGGTGGGCGGTTTCAAGTACTTAGGATGCATATTCTCACAGTGTGGTAACATTGTGAAAGAACTGGAAGCGAAGTGTAGCAAAGCTAACGCAGTGAGCGCTCAGCTGCTATTTACTCTTTTCTGCTAGAAGGAAGTCAGTACCAAGACTAAGTAATCTTTGCACCGTTCAATTTTTCTACCAACTTTGTTGTATGGGAGCGAAAGCTAGGTGGATTCAAGTTACCTTATCAATAAGGTTGAGGTTACGGATATGAAAGTAGCTAGGATGATTGCAGGTAATATTAGATGGGAACAATGGCAGGAGGGTGTCCAAAATGAGGAAATCAAAGAAAAACTGGGAATGAACTCTATAGATGTAGCAGTCAGGGCGAACAGGCTTAGATGGTGGGGTCATGTTACACGCATGGGAGAAGCAACGTTACCCAAGAGACTTTTGGGTTCAGTAGTTGAGGGTAGGAGGAGTCGAGGTAGACCAAGGACAAGGTACCTGGTTTCGGTTAAAAATGATTTTGAAATAATAGACCTAACATCAGAAGAGGCACCAATGTTAGCACTGAATAGGGGACCATGGAGGAATTTTATAAGGGGGACTATGCTCCAGACTGAACGCTGAAAGGCATAATCAGTTTTAAATGATGATGATGATTTAGTTTGACCTGTAAAACCCGAGTTACAGCACCAATGGTTGCTGTCTGAGGGATACATTACTGTCTGCGTCCTATAATCCTAAGCTGGATCCACATCAGCACATCTCTACTTAAGATCACTTGGTCTCCTTGCCAGTTGTGATGCTACTTACATGTAAGCTCTAGTTGAAGAGATGAAACCTCACATAAGTAACAGACTTACGTATTAAATCGTTGCTCCAGAAGCAAACCGACTAATATAAGTCACATCAATCAATGTTGGAAGCACGACGTAAAGATTTTAGGAAATCACTGGAATGCGAAGGAAAAACAGAACGAAATAGAATTTCGAATAGCCGTGAAAATACAGCTGGAGGGTCTTTCTCCACCCAGGAGATTTGTTTCAGTCAACACTGGATTTCGATATATTACGTCCCCTACAGGGGGGAAAAATTAGCGTTGTATGGATATGGGTCCGGGCTGCAGAACAGTTCGGGATCTCATATCAATTACCTTGTAACGACTGCAGCAATTAAAGATAACGAGCACGTTCTCATATTTTGCAATGTTATCGCTGATATTTTTTGTTGTCAGGTGAAATCGTTAAATTCACCACCAAATTTTAATTTCGAAATTCGAACATGGCATAAACATCTGACCGGAACACCTGAAATCGTTAAATTCACCACCAAATTTTAATTTCGAAATCTGACCGGAACACCTGAGACCTGTTTGATTCGAACGTTAAATCGTGGACACTACTGTGGGTGAATTTTTACCGCAGCTAAAGTGCACTGAAGTTAATTACAATTTCCTGTGCGGAGTTATACAGAGCGTTAAGGACATAAGTGCAGACATTTCTGGTGACGACTGTGGACGCTCTACTGATCAACATTGCATCAGTATTTACTTCATTCTTAGGCTAATAACTACAGCTGTTACGAGTCGTATGTTTTTCAGCTGGTTAGTACTTGCAATTACGTGTGGAACCGGCCACGAAAGATTATTTTTCCCTGGGCAACAGGTCAAGTATTGAAGTGTGGACCCGAGGAGGCAAAAGTACACTCTACGGTGACAGCGTTGTCCACTTGGCAGTGCAGTTACCACCGTCCAAAGAACTTCTGATAGAGGTAGAGAAGAAACAGCCTACGCACTGAAGATGGTACGTATTAAGGCACCAGTAGTAACAAAACCTATATTTATACGCTTAACATCCTTTACATGTCGGCTTTCTTATAATTTCGGATTTCGGTCGTTTCCTACCGTCCGACATTAAGATGAAAAAAAGAGCTTATTTTGTAATGTCCCTTAATTTAAATAACCTTTATTAACAGTATTTTATAGATGATCTGTATGGTTTTCCTCACCACACTTGGAGCAAGCCGACTCCCTGGTACAGTGCTTGAGAATGTGGTCCAGGTCCCCACAGCTCTGGTAACGAGGTACCACAAAATAGTCCCTTACGTTGACCACCCATTGTTATTACTTTCCTCCACATAGCTCCAGTGACCTCAGCAACGTGGTGGACAACATCACGTTCCCGCGGTCCCGTTTCGAATCTCAGCTTAAAGCTCTTTCTGAATTCCTAGTCCTCCATGTCTTCAAAGTTCACCGAGCGAGGTGGTGCAGTGGTAAGCACACTGGACTCTCACTCTGGAGGACGACGGTTCAATCCCCCGTTCATTTGGTAGAGCACTTCCGCGCGAAAGGTAAAGGTCCCGAGTTCGAGTCTCGGTCCGGCACACAGTTTTAATCTGTCAGGAAGGTGCAAAACAGAAGCTGCTTCCGTTGCGAGCTGTTCTGCAAACTTATGTGTATCTATTATTCCTTACGAATCTGAGTGCGAACTGATCGATTTGAATGCAGAGTACGTATACAGGGTGTTACAAAAAGGTACGGCCAAACTTTCAGGAAACATTCCTCACACACAAAGAAAGAAAATATGTTATGTGGACATGTGTCCGGAAACGCTTACTTTCCTTACTTACTGACTGGTTTGATGCGGCCCGCCACGAATTTCTTTCCTGTGCTAACCTCTTCATCTCAGAGTAGCATTTGCAACCTATGTCCTTAATTATTTGCTTGACGTATTCCAATCTCTGTCTTCCTCTACAGTTTTTGCCCTCTACAGCTACCTCTAGTACCATGGAAGTCATTCCCTCATGTCTTAGCAGATGTCCATATTCCTTTCCTCTCCGATTCTGCGCAGAACCTCCTCATTCCTTACCTTATCAGGCCACCTAATTTTCAACATTCGTCTATAGCACCACATCTCAAATGCTTTGATTCTCTTCTGTTCCGGTTTTCCCACAGTCCATGTTTCACTACCATACAATTCTGTACTCCAGACGTACATCCTCAGAAATTTCTTCCTCAAATTAAGGCCGGTATTTGATATTAGTAGACTTTTCTTGGCCAGAAATGCCTTTTTTGACATAGCGAGTCTGCTTTTGATGTCCTCCTTGCTACGTCCGTCATTGGTTATTTTACTGCCTAGGTAGCAGAATTCCTTAACTTCATTGACTTCGTGACCATCAATCTTGATGTTAAGTTTCTCGCTGTTCTCATTTCTACTACCTCTCATTACCTTCATCTTTCTCCGATTTACTCTCAAACCGTACTGTGTACTCATTAGACTGTTCATTCCGTTCAGCAGATCATTTAATTCTTCTTCACTTTCACTCAGGATAGCAATGTAATCAGCGAATCGTATCATTGATATCCCTTCACCTTGTATTTTAATTCCACTCCTGAACCTTTCTTTTATTTCCATCATTGCTTACTCGATGTACAGATTGAAGAGTAGGGGCGAAAGGCTACAGCCTTGTCTTACACCCTTCTTAATACGAGCACTACGTTCTTGATCGTCCACTCTTATTATTCCCTCTTGGTTGTTGTACATATTGTATATGACCCGTCTCTCCCTATAGCTTACCCCTACTATTTTCAGAATCTCGAACAGCTTGCACCATTTTATATTGTCGAACGCTTTTTCCAGGTCGACAAATCCTATGAAAGTGTCTTGATTGTTCTTTAGCCTTGCTTCCATTATTAGCCGTAACGTCAGAATTGCATCTCTCGTCCCTTTCTTTTCCTAAAGCCAAACTGATCGTCACTTAGCGCATTCTAAATTTTATTTTCCATTCTTATGTATATTATTCTTGTAAGCAGCTTCGATGCATGAGCTGTTAAGCTGATTGTGCGATAATTCTCGCACATGTCAGCTCTTGCCGTCTTCGGAATTGTGTGGATGATGCTTTTCCGAAAGTCAGATGGTATATCGCCAGACTCATATATTCTACACACCAACGTGAATAGTCGTTTTGTTGCCCCTTCCCCCGATAATTTTAGAAATTCTGATGGAATGTTAACTATCCCTCCTGCCTTATTTGACCGTAGGTCCTCCAAAGCTCTTTTAAATTCCGATTCTAATACCGGATCCCCTATCTCTTCTAAATCGACTCCTGTTTCTTCTTCTATCACATCAGACAAATCTTCACCCTCATAGAGGCTTTCAATGTATTCTTTCCACATATCTGCTCTCTCCTCTGCATTTAACAGTGGAATTCCCGTTGCACTCTTAATGTTACCACCGTTGCTTTTAATGTCACCAAAGGTTGTTTTGACTTTCCTGTATGCTGCGTCTGTCCTTCCAACAATCATATCTTTTTTGATGTCTTCACATTTTTCCTGCAGCCATTTTGTCTTAGCTTCCCTGCACTTCCTATTTATTTCATTCCTCAGCGACTTGTATTTCTGTGTTCCTGATCCCGGAATATGTTTGTACTTCCTCCTTTCATCAATCAACTGAAGTATTTCTTCTGTTACCCATGGTTTCTTCGCAGCTACCTTCTTTGTACCTATGTTTTCCTTCCCAACTTCTGTGATGGCCCTTTTTAGAGTTGTCAATTCCTCTTCAACTGTACTGCCTACTGCGCTATTCCTTATTGCTGTATCTATAGCGTTAGAGAACTTCAACCGTATCTCGTCATTCCTTAGTACTTCCGTATCCCACTTTTTTGCGTGTTGATTCTTCCTGACTAATGTCCTGAACTTCAGCCTACTCTTCATCACTACTATATTGTGATCTGAGTCTATAACTGCTCCTGGGTACGCCTTACAATCCAGTATCTGATTTCGGAATCTGTCTGACCATGATGTAATCTAATTGAAATCTTCACGTATCTCCCGGCCTTTTCCAAGTATACCTCCTCCTCTTGTGATTCTTGAACAGGGTATTCGCTATTACTAGTTGAAACTTGTTACAGAACTCAATTAGTCTTTCTCCTCTTTCATTCCTTGTCCCAAGCCCATATTCTCCTGTAACCTTTTCGTTTACTCCTTCCCCTACAACGGCATTCCAGTCGCCCATGACTGTTAGATTTTCGTCCCCCTTTACATACTGCATTACCCTTTCAATATCCTCATACACTTTCTCTATCTGTTCATCTTCAGCTTGCGACGTCGGCATGTATACCTGAACTATCGTTGTCGGTGTTGGTCTGCTGTCGATTCTGAGTAGAACAACCCGGTCACTGAACTGTTCACGGTAACACACCCTCTGCCCTACCTATTCATAACGAATCCTACACCTGTTATACCATTTTCTGCTGCTGTTGATTCTCATCTGACCAGAAATCCTTGTCTTCTTTCCACTTCATTTCACTGACCCCTACTATATCTAGATTGAGCCTTTGCATTTCCCTTTTCAGATTTTCTAGTTTCCCTACCACGTTCAAGCTTCTGACATTCCACGCCCCGACTCGTAGAACGTTATCCTTTCGTTGATTATTCAATCTTTTTCTCATGGTAACCTCCCACTTGGCAGTCCCCTCCCGGAGATCCGAATGGGGGAATATTACGGAATCTTTTGCCAATGGACAGATCATCATGACACTTCTTCAATTACAGGCCACATGTCCTGTGGATACACGTTACGTGTCTTTAATGCAGTGGTTTTCATTGCCTTCTGCATCCTCATGTCGTTGATCATTGCTGATTCTTCCGCCTTTAGGGGCAATTTCCCACCCCTAGGAGAAGAGAGTGCCCTGAACGTCTATCCACTCCTCCGCCCTCTTTGACAAGGCCGTTGGCAGAATGAGGCTGACTTCTTATGCCGGAAGTCTTCGGCCACCAATGCTGATTATTTATCAAAATTTAGGCAGTGGCGGGGATCGAACCCGGGACCGAAGAAGTTTTTGATTATGAATCAAAGACGCTACCCCTAGACCACGGGTACATTAGAACTAATTAAACCTAACTAACCGAAGGACATCACACACATCCATGCTCGAAGCAGGATTCGAACCTACGACCGTAGCAGCATCGCGGTTCCGGGCTGAAGCGCCTACAACCGATCGGCCAAAGCGGCCGGCTTTATAAAAGGTAAGATATTAGAAATGTTCACAGTGAACAACCTCAATAAATAATATTTAACAGATATAATTTCAGTGTTATTCCCAACGACCTTATTTCTTATATACTTGATATTCAGGTTAATTCTATCGCTTGCGCCTTGTCCCGCGGTAAGCAGTGTCGGTCATGTTTAACCGGATTTAGCAAGTTTATTTTAAGGGGTGGCCGGGTGCCCGCCTGCCACTCCCCGTACCCCCCAGGACGGAATTAGTGTACCCCCCCCCCCCTGTCTGAGTCTAGTGGAATCCATGAAATAATGTGCATGTGATCAGATGTCTGCGAGCTGCGTAACTGAGGTGGTACGTGAGCACCAGCCCGGTATTCACCTAGCGGGATGTGGAAAACCGCCTAAAAAAACCACATCCAAGCTGGCCGGCACACCGGCTCTCGTCGTTAATCCGCCGGGCTGATTCGATCCGGGGCCGGCGCGTCCAGGAAACAGCGCGTTAGCGCTCTCGGCTACCCTGGCGGGTTACTTGATATTTAGATTAATATTAAAGAAAAATATTGGGCAGATTGTAATTTTCTATTAAATGAAAATAAACACAAAAATAATGTTGAGCAGTAAAGGAAAGGAAATACCAAGGAAAAATATAATCATCGCCTGTAGTACTTTTGAGTAAGTACAGATACTACGAGGGCTATTCCGAAAGTAAGGTCCGATAGGTCGCGAAATGGAAACCACGGTAAATATCAAAAATGTTTTATTTGCAACAGTTAGATACACCTTGCAGCTACTTATCTCCATAGTCGCCGACCCGACTTAGACGTGTATCGTAGCGTTGTACCAACTTTCCCATACCCTCGCTATAGAAGGCAGCCGCCAGTGCTCTCCGCCAATTCTCTACGCTGGCCTACGGCTCGTTGTCTTGTGCCGAAATGTTGTCTTCATAACCAGCGGTTCATGTGACCTGAGCTGAAACTCAGAGGGAGACAATTACGGGCTGTATTGTGGGTAATCTCACATTTCCATTTGAAAACGATGCAGGAGCATCTTCATTGCCCCTGCAGAATGCGGCTGAGAATTGTCTTGAAGACGAAACAGCACGACAGTTATGTAATGTTAGCTGCATAGCTTCAGGGGAAATTTCTCACCAGGCCCCCGTACTTGGCGGCAGACACTATTTTCTAGACATCTTTACGCACTCACTGCGAGCTCAGAAATGAGAAGAGCGACGTGATGCTAACTGGGGTTATACTAGAGACACTACCCAACACATCTGTGCAAAGCTTTATCGGATTTTCATAGTCGTTTCCATTTCGTGACCAATCGGACCTTACTTTCGGAATAGCCCTCGTATATCTCACATTTTTTGAACGGACAAATAATTGTTTTCCTGATGGAAGAATCACTAGACAAAAGATCGATAGTGACGATATTTTAATTCACGCAAAAGGGATACATAGGAAATGAGAGAGCTTACGATATTCAAATTTCGTCTATTAAGTGAAACCCCTTCGATGGTAAGTTCATAATGAGTATTTAATGCTGAGAGAAATCGAAATTAATTATAAACAGAGTCCGAAATATAACTTTATGTCATTTACGAGTAAGTGTCGTACGTTCGCTGATATTAATGAAATGTAACCATTATAATCTCCTATTCCAGTATGTCATACAAGTAATAATTTGACGTCGTAGCTAAATTTTTGGGCTACATTCTAGAGAACATATATTTAAAAGGCATTGTGGATAGACACTCTGTGCAGAAACTTCGTAAAATGTGCAATCTCATATCATATTCAGTAGCTGTGCACAGTGGATAACTTACTGTCTTACCTTGGGAATTAAATCTGATGTTAGTGACCTATATAAGGGGACATTCATATAGCCAGAATGAGATTTTCACTCTCCAGCGGAGTGTGCGCTGACATGAAACGTCCTGGCAGATTAATACTGTGTGCTGGACCGAGACTCGAACTCGGGACCATTGCCTTTCGCGGGCAAGTGCTCTACCAACTGAGCTACTCAAGCACGAATCACGACCCGTCCTCACAGCTTCAGTTCTGCCATTACCTCGTCTCCTACCTTCCAGACTTCACAGAAGCTCTTCTACGAACCTTGCAGAACTAGCACTTCTGGAAGAGCTTCTGTGAAGTTTGGCAGATAGGAGACGAGGTACTGGCAGAACTGAAGCTATGAGGATGGGTTGTGGGTCGTACTTGGGCAGCTCAGATGGTAGAGCACTTGTCCGCGAAAGAGAAAGGTCTCGAGTTCGAGTATCGGTCTGGTACACAGTTTTAATCTGTCAGGAAGTTTCATTCATATAGTCAGTTTTATAGAAGATCTTGGAATATCTTCTATATCCATGTGTCAGTAAAAGTTTTATGTGCTGAAAATAAGCTCGCCTAATAAAAAATATTAATGAATATATTACACAGGCATGGAATGAAGGTATTCATGATATTACACTTTCCAATTCCGTCGTTGCAGTATGTTCCGTATCTCCGTGAACTACAGTAGGTATCTTTCTGTCGATGAAGATGTGCATATGTGCTTTCCTTGTAATTGCGACGATAACCGTTCTGACCGAACTGCATGTCCAATGTACTACGAGACACGTAAAATGTTCGTCGTACACACCTAGCAGTTTGTGTTCAGAACCACTTGCTGCATTGATATTCATCTGAGTATATCATCCAAGTACTCTGCAAGTTCTCCAATTTAATAAATGGTCGACATAGGCTACAATCGGGAACGCCGTAATATTGAGATGTAGTGGGGATTCCAAGTACACTGTACACCATACAGTTGTGGTGGAACTGGGCGTATAGAAACGAGCATTGCTGAAGTAATACCAAGATCTGAATAAATTTATGCCCATCGCAGTACATCTGTTAGTTTTCCGCCGTTGGAATACATTGTGATAATTTTTACTTCATACAGACTTTCCTCAACATCCACTGTGCACCAACAGCTACCTTCCTTGTAAATACAACGATCACATTTATTGCCCTTGAAATGAAGTGACGAATTTTGCATCCTCCTTGCTACCTAGCAACATGAATCCATGTAAAACACGGAAATCTAGATAACATCAGGAACCTAGCAATTAGTCACACATGTTGGTTGAACCTTATTCATTTACACAATACAGCTTCATTTATTACTATTCGTCCTTAGATTTTAACGCACGCTGCAAAGAAATTTTAATTTAATGCATCAACATGCGAAAGTAGAATGGCTTTCAGCTCGCCATGTTTTAACAGAAGAATGTTGTTTCTGCCGATTTTTAGCAATCACCATCTCAAAAATTACATCCCGGAATAATGATCAGAAAACTTAGTTCATGAACCTTTGTAGTCTTTTTGTAATAAAGATCGACAGAATCGTACAATGGGAAGAACTGAAGCTGTACAGAAAGTTTACGTGGAATCATGTGCATATGAGATATTACCGTAAGGAGAAATGGTGTAAGAAGAAACATAAGTAGTTTATGTTCCAATGCGACTGCCACTAATGATTACAATTGAAGAACGCAGTTCGTATTACTGTATCGCTGCCAAAAGCAACCAGTCAACGGCCTCATAATTGTGAACTTCAACAAAGTACTGTAGAAGGGTGAAGTGTGAAAGAAGGTCAATTAATCTAATACGTGTCTAAATTAAAATACATATTAGTTAGCACTACAAGTGGATAATATCTGCCAACATTTGAGGTAGTATTCAGATCATCAACTTTTGTTCGCAGAACTCGGCAGATCGTTTGACATGTACATCGCATTTCGGACAGAGAAATGAGCCAGCGACGAAAAATAGTTTTCGCAGGGACGGAGTTCGATTTCAGCTGTGATCGTTAAGCAGTAGGCATAAATTTTAGGAGAATTGATAGCAGCCCATTTTGGAACTGGAGAGGACATTTGGATGTGCCATTTATGCAAGAGATTTGCGAGCAGTGTCGAGCCGTTCATACATCGGATTTTTCATGAAAAGATCCTGACCTAGCTGCACACGACGCGAAGTGGCATTAAATTTAGAGTGTTCTCACTGCTCACGCTATTGATCTGTTACATCAAGCGATCCAGCGTCCATAACAATAAAAGTTTTGACGTTCGTGGTGTAATATAACAAAGAAATAGGGAGCAAGAAAAGACAAGAAATTTTTGTACACTTCTCCTGAATTTTTTAAATTGAATGTTTAATTGCCAAAGTTAGATTGCTTCAGTGCAAAAACAGTGACTTTGATGCCCACATCTCGTGGTCGTGCGGTAGCGTTCTCGCTTCCCACGCCCGGGTTCCCGGGTTCGATTCCCGGCGGGGTCAGGGATTTTCTCTGCCTCGTGATGGCTGGGTGTTGTGTGCTGTCCTTAGGTTAGTTAGGTTTAAGTAGTTCTAAGTTCTAGGGGACTTATGACCACAGCAGTTGAGTCCCATAGTGCTCAGAGCCATTTGAACCATTTTTGAGTGACTTTGATAAAGGTATATGTGAATGCGCCCCTCTACATACTCTCTCTTTGGAGAAAATAAATGGAAAAGCACCTTCAGATTTTTCTTTTAGCTCAGAGTAGGTCTGTCCGTCTGTGTCTACTCTCGATACCGACAAAATAGCATGTTTTCCGGAACACTGTATTTCTTGAGTGAAAAACATAGAATCAATAGAAAGTGTGGTTAATTTATTTACCAAATCCACTACAAGCCTCCAGAGAAAAAGACCCGTATATGGTCTGGATAATAAGTGAAGCAAATAACACACAGATGGAGAAGGATAGCAGCACTAAGCTGGAATTGTGCGACTTAAACGAAAGTGAGTAGTCGTGTTTCCCATCTGAAAGATTATATTCAAAATTCGTGCCAGTCACATAACAGTGGCGCTAGTAGCATAAGCAAGAGGATGCAGATCACGTTTGCATTAAATATGTAACTATCGTGAGCGTTAGTTAGCTTTGAGATTGAGCGTGGTCAGTCGAGGTTAGTCAAGAATGCCTTTAAGGCGACAAAGACGCCATTATGAAGACCTCAGTGAGTTTGGATATAGGTTAATGAGGATCTGGATGTTCCGTCTGCGATATTGCACGAAGACTTGGCAGGAATGTAGCCATTCTACATGATTGCTGGCAAAGGTGGTGACGGGAATATACGGACGAAAGAAGACCCTTCTGCGGACGGCCACGTGGCACTATGCACAAGGAAGACTATCGTGTTCCGCATATGGCTCTGGCGAATCGTACTGCATTTACAGCAGCAATATGAGCAGTAACTGCCGCCATAGTGTCAGAACGGTTAAAATTCGGTTACTTCAAGGACAGCTCCAACACAGACGCTCTGTAACGTGCATTTGATTGACCCTGAACTATTGCCTTTGGCGACTTCTGTGGTGTCAAGCGACATCTCATTGGAGGGAAGCGTGGAGGGGGCCTGCATCTGTCTGCATGGTAGACATACTGGACCTATACTTGAAGATATGGTCTGGGGGTATGACAACAGGAGCGCTCTCTTGGTTATCTCACGCACCGCTGCAGAACTACACTGGTATTGCAAATTCTTTTGACTACAGGCGACTACAAGTTTACACCCTGACAGCTATCACTTGAACTTCTAAGCCTTTCATTTGTCTGCCTGACCATCTGTCTTCTAAATTAAATCTGCCCTCTGACAATGGTCACTACTGCTCGCCTGCATTGGAACTCATCACTTCTGACAGAATCTTAGAAAAAAACTGAATTCTGAGAAAAATTAATAAAATTGTCACTGTTGAACTCAATTAGTGATAGGTAATTAATATACCAACATGGTTGTAATCTGTGACAAAATGGAAAGAGTTTATTAATCATAAAATAGGATAAACAACATAAGTGAGATGACAAATAAGTCATGAACTGTTGCAACATAAATAAAAGAAACAAATAATTCAAAATTGTTAAGGCTTTCGTGGCCACTTGTTGACAAACTGCCTATTGGCTTCTGTTTCGGGTTCTTCGGCCGACGTTCATCTAATGATTTTTCTGACGTTTCGCCAGCACGAGTGGCTGGCATTGTCAAAGCTTCACCCTCCATTGCCGGTGGTGAACTGGAGCCGAGCTCGCGGCCGCAGACTATATGTACCTGGCGCGCCAACGTCCGAGGGCTGCTCCGCGGCCATTTCCGGTGTGGTTCTCCTCTTGCTACCTTCATAGGTAATACCATAGACCTATTTGACTCACTTCTACAACAACTGACGTGAGGAGATTATCAATTTGACTCATTTCTTTAACAATTCACATTAGGAAATCAGACATAAAGGCGACAGACTTGACACGAATAAGATTCTCCTCACTCCAGCGAGTTGTGTGAATTATTGAGGTTCAAACTGTCGGATCAGCTAAGAGTTTAACACATTCTCCCAAATCAAGATGATGATGATGATTTTAGTTTGTTGGGCGCTCAATCTCGCAATTCACCTGTCTGGTCCCCAGGCAGGGGCAATTCTCGATGTGGTCGGGAATCGAATTGGGACCCTATGTTCCAGGGGTAGCAACACTAGCCACGAGACCACTACATGCGGACTCCCCAGTCAGGACCAGTGCCAGAGCGATGTCACACTCAGGACGAGTGTTCCAGGTGCAGCCCACTCATAACAGGAGTCACGATCAGAATCTCCTGTCCACACCGGTGTCTGAATCAGAATTGCGTTTCTCCCCTCATCACCTTTCCATCAAAATTCGGTAAACTTGTCACAACTACAGGCACTCAGTTTTCGTGTCAATTAAAAGACTCCTCTTGTTTATCTGGTGAACCTCGTGACGAATCCCAACCAAAGTTAATAATATTCTGTTCCTGGCTGTAGAAGCAGTGAATCTCTGACTTACAAATTTCCTCGCAGGGAGGAAAAGACGCTATGGTCCCGAATTGTGTTTCCCGTGGCCACTTTAGGCAGTGTTTTTTGAGAGTTTCCATTTAGGCCTATAGCAAACAACACCACAGGGATCATTATCTTGATGGGTGGAACATTACTGCATGTCCGACGAGGGGCCCTGACTAAACTACAAAAGTGCTTTCGTATCCCAACATGCAACATACAACATATCGGAGCTGCCATAAATGTTGCACTTCATCTTGAAATTCTTCTGAAGCTTTAAGGCTTCCCAAAAACTCGGCTGACACAGGGTCGACACGACCTGATGGGTCTGTCTGTAGCATCTGGTCAAAGGAAAAAAATGGAAACTCGTGGATTCTTTATGAACCCTGGCCGTATTCACCGTGGGCATTTATGGCACTGTTAAAATGCCTTGACCAAGTGACATACTTTCTTCCCTGTATCCTTGTCCCTGCTCCGGATAGAAATGCCTAACAGGTACATCCAACAATGCTGTTTTTCACCTCTTTGGCTAAAAGCATTGTCTGCCAATTGGTACGAGAAATTTATCGGACTGGCGTTGTTTCTCGGATAAATGATTTGAGATGTTCCTCTCCCTGGCAGATGCATGTGGCTTCCAAGTCTCGTATGCCACCGCAAGAGTTATTGTTAAATAACCAAACCAACTGCTAGCTCTCAACTCCATATAATACTGTTCGAAGGAGAGCTACCGTAAAGATCCCGCATGTATTACAAATTTACATGTTCCCATCAACGCTTGCTAAAGTTGATAACCTGGCGTCTCACACAAAATGATGTCTGGGGTGTAATAATAAAATTAAAGAATAACCTTAAATACGAAAGTAAGTGAGAGAGTGACTCGTCCTCCCCCGATACCCCCCTGCCCCCACCTCCCGCCACCACCCCACCTACAGCTGATTTCCGTATGGGTAGTGTCTCACATCAAAATCGCATAGCGTGCCACAGAACAGAGGAAATAATCAGACAATATTAAAATTTCTTAATGATAATATAAGTGATAGGGGCGACTTTGCCGCACTCTAACTTGACCTCATTAATCACAGGCGTCAGTTACTCACGCAAAGCTCCAAAGAACACAGGAACATTGCTCTGTGCAGCATGATTCATGTGGACCCTAAGCTCGTTGCTACACCGCAGCCTTCGTATGAACAATTAGTAAGCGCTTGCAGAGGTCTTGCAGACACTTCCATAGGATTTGAGGATTTGTCGGCCTGGAAAAATACGAGTAGTTCGACACTGTAATATGGTGCAAGAGATTTACAATTTTGGAGAAATCGGGGTAGGCTTCAAGAGGGAATAGTAAGACTAAGGACGAAGTCCTGGCATTAATGAAAATTGCGAACGGCAGCGTCACACGCTGTAATCTGCCGAGATTTCAGGGCTCCGTTAGAGAGTAGTTACAATCCATCTGACAAATCCCCTGCCCGCGACTTTGCATATTTTTAGCCCGCAATAACGAATTGTAGGCGTCGCACACCGCTATTCAGCCGACTTTTGCACCACGATCATCTTCTGAGTGAGGGGTATAGTATTGGTGTTCTGGCTTATTAAGGCAAACAGAATCACAATCTCGCCCCTTGTTCTCAGCTGCACAAATGCAGTGCAACTTTGTGTAGCATAATTCCATCAAAGTCTAACAGCGTCCGATAAAATCAGATTGATCTATCCATGTTTTGATCCAACGCAGCTAGATTACACAGAAAACCCCAATTTTTGCCAAACAAGCACCACCAAGTGGAGTGCTAATTATTTATTGCTTCTATTTATGCTGACAATAGGTCACGTTTTATTTGTTACCTCGCTTAACTTCTTTGTCCTGTTTTATGATTAGTAAGTTATTTCCATTGAAATCAAAGATTAAGAGATTAAAAGATTAAAAGTGATAATCTAAAATGCAGGCTAACAATAGTGAGCAATGTCGCTGGGCAGATTTAATTTAGCCAACACATGGCCAGGTAGACAGGTGGAAGGCTTACAAATTAAAGCGACTGCTGTCAGGGTGTAAACCTACAGTCGCCTGTAGTCTTTCAAATCAAACCGCAAGACTAGTTTAGTCTTGCACTTTAGCAACCCTGCCAGGTTTGCGAATTGAGGAAATCTCCTGTGACCATCAGATGTGATTTCCATTACAAGATTTCTGTTTTCCCATTTCGAAATTCATTTGATCCACCGAGGTAAATTAGATTCACGTAACAATAAGAACTGCTACCTCTAAATATATTGACAATTTTTATATTTCTGTGCGTCGTTTGTTTGTATTTTCATTAGTTTGTTGTTGTGACTTTGTCGTCACATGTTGATTGTTCCTGACAGAGAATGAAGTTGTGTTAATTTTTGGGGTTATAGATTATTTAACGCTCATGTACGTTCTTGTAGATTAGGGTTGTTTTAATTTGACATGCGTTGTTAGAATTAGCAGCTCACTAGAACAAATTTCAGGGTAAAATTGTATGGCATTGCAGTGAGTTGTAGTAGAAATCTCTTAGGGGTCGTGGTTGTTATGGAAGAAAACATCAACAGACACGCGAGAGTTCGCGAATGAGGCAAAACGCGACGTCAAGGGGCCAAGATTAATAGTACAAGGTGCACACAAGTACGCTTTGTTAGCTAAAGAACAAGGAAAACACGTCGAAACCGAAATGTGCAAAACCAGAAAGGTTCTTGCCACGCTCCAAAAACACGGAAGAAAGATCGTTCAGGAGACGCAGTAACAAATTAGCGAGAACGCAAAGCGGATCGACAAGATCGAGAACAAATTTGCTGAAATATCACAGTTCAAAGAAAAATGGATCCAGGTCACCTCACAGCAAAACGAGCTAGCAAATGACGCCCAATACACACGTCAGAGGGTTGAGCAATTAGAATTACTGTCTGGTACGGCTGGACTCACCCACAACCAGGGAAGCAGAGAAGAGCATGTATTACATTTCGATGCGCAACATGAAGCTAGATCACCGACACAAAGGCAAAAGACGTCCAGCATACACGTCAGCAGATTGAGAAATTAGAATCACAGTCGGGTACGGCAGCACTTCCTCGTGATATACGAAGTATGAGGCTATATCACCGGCACAAAGGATAAAGCCGCAGGAGAACACAACAGCCGCAATAGGGCGCACGACGCGGAGCGTGCCGTCGGTGGTGCGAATTATGGCAGAAACTGATGCGAAGCAGGGCAAAAATCCAACCAGAACACACTTGAGTAGTCTTAAGCGGACAGTAACATTACTCCCTGAATTTGACGACGCAAGAGGAGGCCCTAACAGTGGACAGGGTTCTTTTGGGCACCGATTTGTGGTTTTATTACTATCGTAAGTATCAATTACAGTAATACACTCTTAGCAAAACAAAGAAAAATATATAAAAATGATCATGTGAAATTATATACAGTACACAAGTTTTAAAACGACTCAGACTACAATCGGATGTTGATGGGCTCAAGGGTATACGGAACGCCCTATGATTACAATGTTAAATTGAGCTAAAAGTTAGGAACATTTTCTCATTTGTTATTTGGAGGATACTCTTGATTTTTTCACAGAACGCAGGGGTATGCTCTGCTTTTATGCTGAGTTATTAATTTTGAAAAAATAATGTATAGTTTTTCAGATATTTTATTTTTTGTAAATGTTAAAAAAAGTTAAACATTTTAACAAGTATTTTAAAATTTACATCCATTAATACAAAATAATTCCACATATCTTATAATTCAGATATATTAGAAGGTCGTAAGGAACAACTACAGAAAATTTCATCTTTCTACTATAAATAGGCCATGAGAAAATGTACCGTATACACAAAAAAGCTAAAGTTACGGGAAATTAGCTTCAAAGTTTTTACTTCAGTACAAGCCTGCTCCATAGCTTGTATCATCAGAATCGTCCAACAGCTTCCTCTTGATGGCTCTGCTATGCTGTCTAGCCATCTTTCAATATACTTTTATGGCATTATCTGAATACCTGAGCCGTTCCTTGTCCAAACAAAGCATATCTGCATCAGTTCGTAGTCCTACACAGAGCCCCAACTTCTGCAGAACTTTGCACTTTGTTATGTTGCCCTGATTGAATGATGAAAGAGCATCATAAACGCCAAAGTGAAGTGTGTTTATACTCACAAACACAGTTTTAGGTAGTCTATTCCATATCACATGATTCACACACTCATTTGGATTTTGAATCCGGCCATGAAGACATTTCTTTAGTAGACTAATATCTGCGAGGTCTCGATATATTGGTTTTATTTCATCCATTATGGCAGGTGGCAGGTGATGAGGGTGAGTGTATTGTTTCTTAGTTACCTTGCCTCTGTTGTACTTGCACCAACTATCGTCTCCTTTTGGACATAGCCCATGTTGGGGATTCTCATTGTTTGAAGCTGTATGAAAAAACAGAGCCCAGACTGCTCTTCTCATTAATTCTGCATCTGCTGTATTCTGTCTTATTGCTAGACCACAGCACTTCTGAATATGATCTATTGTAGCATCTGTCAGTCTATTTTTCCCATCTAAAGCTTTTCCATCGCTCAATTTCTTGCCTTTCATGCTAGCCTCGAGCCGTCGAAGTCTTGATCCCATCCTTTTCTGAACATGGCCAACACACTCTTTGAAAGCCTTTGAGTCACCATCTCCAAGATAATTTATGTATCTAACGTTGTACCATTTTACTGAGCGTTGATAAATACTTCTTACACCAGCAACTTCCATACCACCACTTGACCCATAGTAATTTGCTATGCACTCCTCTTCATGTTTAGTTTTCATTTCCTCCTTGCATCTGCAAGGCTTGGAAAGTATTGCCACATCAACTACCTTACCAGTGTCCACACTTGTAGCTGTTACTACACCATTCAGAGATGTGTGGCCTCTCTTCCGCCAGCTTCCATCAAAAGCTATGGACAAATCTCTGCTATTATTATTTTCAACAACAGCTTCTTCTACAGCATCTTTCATGTTTTCCTGTGCCACATCTTCTACAGCAGAGCCTATTGCAATTATGTGTTTGTTAAATTTTGAAGGTGCAGGGGGAAGGTTTATCACACCTCACAACATGGCACCTGCAGCCCTGCCCTTTCCTATACACCGTAATCCATAAACCAGTCTAATGTTTATCGTATAGTTTACCTGTATCTGCAGTAATATGTGAGGAATTGAAGAAAGTAATACTGTGTTTGCAATAACTGCACATCAACTCTAATTCACAAGCAAGTCCTACATGTACGTTTGTTTTCAATGAAACACCGCATTTTCCACATTGTTTGCAGCACACATTGTTCTCCAAGTCGTCTGATAATAAAGAGACGTTATTTACCTCATATTTTGTAGTCCCAGCATTTAGTTTCTTGTATTCTTCTTCAATTCCAGCTAGTTTTCTACTTGAAGCACTTTCCGGTGTAATGGCAGCAGCATCACTCAATGTATCACTACCGGTGTTGAGGTTATTCGCTACTGGGACATCAGATACTGATGAAGATGAATCAGACGAATTTTTAGTACACTTTACTTTCTTGCGCCAATGTACACGCTTTCTAAATACCTTCAGACTAGGTCTTGGCATGTTGAAGGAAAGAAAATTCAATGACTTCTTTACATACGACTTTCACAACTATGACATGGATGTACTCACAAAGGAAACAATACAAATGGTGCAGAATCTATTGTCAACTGTCTAGCAGTGTAGCCAACAGAAAAGCTAACTCTCTTGTGCTGAATTATATCTCTGGCAAGGCTGTCTATATCAGGTATATTTAGCGTCTCATATACAAGGTGCGGAACATGTTGTGTCGAAATTATTTAAAGAAATTATTTAAAATAGTTCTATTCACGTCATCCTAATATTTTATACATGGTATTAAACGGGAGAGTCTAAATTTTTCGAAAATGCATTTACCCAAAAATCGATTTTTTTCATCGAAAAACTCATTCCGTATACCCTCAATCCAGCAGAGTACCTCGTGGGATGCCTGATGGAGCTTCTCAATGCCACCAGGGAAGCGTCTGATTCGACATTCATTCACAATGTGGCTCATTTTTTGGGTGTCACCACAGTCACACACACTGTCACTTGAAAAGCCCCACTTGTGCATGTTGTATTTGCACCTACCCTCTCCAGTCCGATATCTGTTTAACTGCACCCACACCTACCTTGGTTGGTGAAAGCCGGGAACTGGAACTGTTGGACTGTCTACAAGTTCGTGGTTTCGGGTTCTTGTAGTTTGCCACTCACGTTTCCAATATGAATCCTGGTCGAATCCTGTTGACAGCATTTGGACGCCCATTTCATATGCTGGTCTTCTAGATTTGAGGTGTTTCCTGGGCAGTGATAGCAAATCGTCATGAAGAGGGATCGAGTTATTTTCAGAAACTTGCTGACAGAGGTTGTAAAGAGCAGCTTTTCGACGGAGGTCTGGTGGACAGATGTTTGAAAGTACTGGTAGCCAGGAAGCAGGCGTTGACCGGACTGTACCACTGATTACTCTCATAACTGAGTTCAGTAGTACGTCTACTTTCACTTCAGGGCGCTTCAGAGCAAAACTGGTGCACAGTATTCTGCTGCAGATTATACCAGTGCAAGGGATGCTCCTCGGAGAACTGATGTGGTTGCTCCCCTTGTACTGCCTGCCAGCTTTCTCACAAGGTTCACTCGTGTTTGTATCTTCTTGGCCAAGTTGAAAAGGTGTTTTTCGTATGTTAAAGTTCTGTCCAGAGTGACTCCCAGGTATTTTGGGCTTTCGTTGTATCTGACTTTGCCAAGAGGGCCGAACTGTGGACTGATCTTTGCTGATGAAAGACGATTCGAGAGGTGGAACAGGCTTACCTTGGTTTTGGAAACATTTGGTCTCAGTCGCCATGTCTCAAAATACTCATAAAGTTTAGTAAGGCTCTTCGTTAGCTGTTCTTCACATTCAGAAAGGTCTTCACTCTGATATGAAATTGCCAGGTCGTCTGCATATTGAAATTTTCGGCAGGTCAAATTCGGCAGGTCACCTGTTTAGAGGTTGAATAACACTGGAGCAAGAACGGAGCCCTGAGGTAATCTGTCATTGAGTACATGCCATCTGCATTTCTTTTCTCCCTGATGTAATTTAAATCGCCTACTGCTTAACACGTTACTTAAGAGATTGCCTAGAGTTTTGCAAGGTATTGCTCTAAAAAATTTCAATAGTAGGCCCTTGCGCCACACCACAGGTCAATGAACACTGCTTCAGTTTTAAGTTTCTTTCGGTATCCAGATTCTATGTGAGCAGTCAAGGAGAGCTCTTGTTCACAGCAGCTTCAATAAGGTCTGAATCCAGCTTGTTCATGTGGTATCATAGCATTAATTTGATCTTGGATTCGGTTTAGAATCATTCTTTCCAATAGCTTGTAAGCACAGCTAAGTAGAGATATTGGGTGGAAGTGTTCTGCAGCTTTCCCTCTTTCCTTGGCTTTTTGATACCGATAATTTTTGCTACTTAAAATTTTTTGGGTAATGCCACTGTACGAAGAATTTCGCGAAAAAGGTAAACTAGCCAATCTCGCGTTAACGGTCCACTGTGCACCAAAAATTCAGGGTAAAGCCCATCTCCACCTACAGCTTTTCTACATTTAGTATGCTTAAGAGCTGTCTCCAATTCAGTTATTGTAAATGGAGAAGAGAATTCCGGGTTATGTTGCAGAGATTTCTTGACTTCCGTAAGCTCTCTCTGTACTTGCCGAAGATCTCTCTTTAATTGCCGAAGATTTACTTTATCTTTTGGGACCTTGGAACCTCTCACTAAGTGACTGGCGATTGAGTCGCATGAGGCCGTTGAGTTTTATTTGTTGTGGAAAGGGTCTTCTTCAAGTTTGTGAATCAGCGTCCATGCTTTTCTAGTGGAGTATGTAAAATCGAGGTCCCTTGTTTCTTTATTCCGTTTATCTCTCCTTTGTTCATTCAAGGAATTCATAAGGTTCGTAGCTGTTTCTTGGTCTCCACCTTCCTTGAATTGGTTAAACAGCTGGTTGATCTCTTCATTCCAGCCAGGAATGTATCCTTTCCGGCATTCTTTGGGTATGCTCTTTTTGGCAGTAGATATTACGATCTTTAAAACATTGAGTATGATTTTGGAAGTGCAGGGACCTGTGTTATTGACTCGTCCAGCAATTTAGAAAATTTATCCCAATCTGCTTTTTGAAAGTTCCAGCACAATGCAGGAGCAGATTGCAATGGGGGAATGTGTAGCCCATTGGAGATGAGAATGGGGCGATGTTGGCTTTTGGGAAAGTCATGCAGGAACTTTCTGATGATAGTTCCGCTACTACTCTCCGAAGGGTCCATAGTGGTCCGATTTGTGGTGACACGTGCTTCAGAAACAAGGGAAAATTCGTTCGGAGATTCGACCACAAACGTTCCTTCTCTATTCAAAATATATAAGTGTACAGAGAGACTAACAATACTTTACATCTAAAAAGCGGGATAGCTCAGTACAGGACGCGTTCCTTAACACGTACTGGTCGCAAGACACACAAGAAAGAATCAGGCGGGAGGTTGTGCTGAGGAAAGATCTAGAAGCGTCAGGATTCCGTAGTCCCACGAAGTCCTTCGAGTCGCTAGTTGCACTATCATCAACTCCTTATCGTACAGTGCAACGACTCCACTGAATCAATCGAGAGCGCACTACGCGAATTAGAATGTCAACGAAATACAAAACTCAAGAGGGTGGAAAAGAAACAATGGCTACAACTGACAAGGCTAGTTAAAAATGAACGACGAAAGACGAAATGGCCGAAAATATCGATCACAGGTATACAACAATTCGAACTATAGAGGAAATAAGTAGCCACCATGGGAGAACAGAGGAAGATGACGCTTTTACAACGATAATTACAAGAAGCGGCAAAACGGAAACTGAAGAGATTCACAATATTCAAACCAGTTCCAGCAGGATACTAGAGAACCACAGCATCAAAGAAATAACTAGGAGAACAGAGTCTCTCAGAAAAATAACTAGCAAGGTCAAAATATCCAGATTAGGCCACCTAACCTTTAGCAGTGGAAACGTAACAGAAGTGTAAATAGTAACTAAGTGTCGGCTGCTGTGCATAGAGCTCTAAAAATGGCCGCAGAAACTATCGAAATGAGCAACATGAGCAACATCAGCATATGAAGACACAAGACAGCGTTTGCGTCAGGAGAAAGAAGTCATGACCCAACCGGATCTATGTCGTATTATCTACGTCGCCATAGGCAACATCAGTACAAGAGATGCATTGCAGATCATTCACGCTGAAGGAAACGAAAATCACTGGCGCACTGACAGGTGTGGATTCCAAACCTATCAATGTTCAGCTGTCAAGGATGAACCTTGGAAAGGAACTTTGTGGGCGTCCCTTCACTGGCAATTGAAGCAATATTCGGTATGGATTTTCTGAACCGACATCAGGCTGTATTGGACATGTGACGAGGAGAGCTCACAGCGCAACAAGATGACATCATAAAAATTACATTTGCTGATCCAGCAATGCGTGCGCAAATTCCTGCCGATTGCCAGAACCTAAATAGTACCACAAAACAGGAGGAATATGACAGGAGCATAGTCGCACCGTGCAAGAAGATGAGCAGATTCGATGGGATGTGCTTTACGCAATTCATAACATGTCACGGAGCTTAAAAAACTATCCGACAAATGACAAGGAGTATCTGGAAGAAATGTTACTTGAAAACGCGTATTTATTTCTGTTGATAACAGGACCACTCCGAAGTGGGTAGGGGGGGGGGGGGGCTCTGAGCAATATGGGACTTAAGAGGTTCAAAATGGTTCAAATGGCTCTGAGCACTATGGGAGTTAACTTCTGAGGTCATCAGTCTCCTAGAACTTAGAACTATTAAAACCTAACTAACCTAAGGACTTCACACACATCCATGCCCGAGGCAGGATTCGAACCTGCAACCTTAGCGGTCACGCGGTTCCAGACTGTAGCGCCTAGAACCGCTCGGTCACCCCGGCTGGCGGACCAATCCGAAATTTTGAATATGCATTCCAAGAGTACGAGCACACAAAATCCTTCGTGCCACCTACCCAGATTCCATTCGCCTACCGTCACAAAGTTTTCTCACACATAAAGTCTGACGGCTCAATCCGTTTGGTGCTGGATTGACGCCCGGTTAGTAGCATCATAGAATCAGAAACAGACCGTCCTGAAAAGCTGATGGCACTCCTCCAAAGTTTCCATGACGTAACAATATTCCCGTTCCTCGACCTGCGGTCCAGTTTCTGGCAAATTACACTCCACCCAGATTGCAGGAAATACGCTGCATTCTTCACCTCTGGTTGATGTTACATTTCAAACGGCTGCTTTTTGGGTTAAAAGTGTCCTCAGCTGCCTTCATTAGGGGACTCGATGCTATCTTAAAGGATTCCATAAAACAAGAAATCACCACTCACTTAGGCGATCTCTTGACTGCAGAACCGATGTGGAGAGGACTCAATGTAATCTCAAGTGAAATACTACAGATCTTCAAGGAATGCAGCGTAACTACCAAGACATGTATTGGTAGTAAAATTCGTCAGCGAAATCATCACCGAAAAAGGAAATCTGACTAGACAAAATGGTTCAAATGCCTCTAAGCACTATGGGGCATAATATCTGATGTCATCAGTCCCCTTAACAACTTAAACCTAACTAACCTAAGGACACCACACACATTAATGTCTGAGGCAGGATTCGAACCTGTGACCGTAGCAGCAGCGAGGTTCCAGGCTGAAGCGCCTAGAACGGCTCGGCCACAGCAGACGGCAATCTGATCAGACACGGACAAGATGGAGGCAATAGCCAAATTTGCAAAGTCAACAACTAAGAAACAAGCCCCAGGCTTTCTCGGTGTTGCAGACTTCTAGAAGAGATTCATTGTCGTTAAGAAACTAGATTATGCCAGCTCAAAGGGAAGGAAACTCCGTGGGACTGGGATAATGTGGCAGAAGATGAGTTACAGACCCTCAGAAAGCGCACTGGTTAATGCATAGTTTTTGTCGCAACACAATCTGGTGGAGGAATTTTGCATGGCTGCAGACACCTGTTACTCTGGTCTTGGAGTAGTGATCTTCAGAGATATCAGCAAGGGGGAAACATTGTGATAAGACCATTGCTTTTGCCATCCGTGTTTTATAACATTCAAGAAAACTACTTGGTAACAGAGTTTTAAGCATAGGCGGTATTGTTTGGCTTCGCAGAATTTCGATTCTTCCTGTATGGGAGAAAAGCAAAAGTCTTCACCAATCACAAAGCCTTGGAGTTCGTATTCGCAGTGGAGCTCTGGAATAAGAGACATGAGATGGGCACTCTTGCTACAGTAGTACGATTTTACTATTACGCATATACCAGGGGAGGAGAGCATCATCACAGATGTGCTGTCTTGTTCATCTGTGGGACGGGAAATAAGTGGCGCAAACCCACTAGAACAGAAATACTACAGCCTGTATTATATTCAAAGTTGGCCTTTCAGAATTACAACACCACGAGCCTGAAGAAAATCAGCAGGGAACAAGACCAGGACTCAGCTCTGATTGCTCTGCGGAAAAGGTTAAAGGACTGGATAGAAACTTAGCTAAGGCAGTTCTACCTAATGCGGAAGTGAATCTTGTTCTTTCGCAGTGAAGTGGAAAGAGCGGTCTGGCGTGATTGGAATCCAGGTGAACTTGTAAACAAGGTCATCTGCGACATTCACCTTAGCTACGCCCATTTTGGAGCCGGGAAGTACTAGCTAAAATTACGTGCGCTGTGCCACTTTAAGAATACCGACAGAAGGTTTCAAAGGATTTTGGCGGTATGTAAAGCCTCTCAGAAATAAATGCACATTACAGTGGCCACGCTGCACTTCTGCACCCCATAATTCCATCCAAACTAAAAATCCTCGCTACAACCGGTTTAATGGGCACTGTTGTATGTGCAGTCAACGAATATAGTTACGTCTTGATAGTAATGAAACTGACGTCTAAATATGTCACCTTAAGCCCCCTAAAAAAGCAACAAACGGTGTGTGGAGCCTTCTGCAAAGATTTCCTGACTCAAGTAGATCGTGTTGATAGTATTATCTCTCACAGTGGACCCCAGTTCCGGTCAGATAGATGGAAAGTATTTTTATGAAAACACAGCATTAAGCCAATATACAAACGCACACACCATCCCCACTCATCCATGGCAGAGAGCATGAAGAAAAGCCTGGAAGACCTTTGCCGCATATACTACGTGAAACGACATGCCACCTGTGACATTTCCCTACTCAACTTCCAGGTCATGACGAACGAGCTGCCAGGTGGATTCACTTAGATAACACCACAGACTGTTCTCAAGAACAGGCAAACCAGAAATCTATTTTGTGACGTCGTATACATTCCCCCACGAGCCCGAGCGTAACACAAGCAAATTTTGGAACAGGCACTTAGGAAATTCCACGCGTTGAGGGTGAAACGGAAAGAGATCTGGGTAGAAAGGCACATGTAAGAGAATTCCACGTTGGTCAAAAGGTGTTGGTTAAAAGTTTCTGTCTGTCAAACGAACAGAATTAGCCGTGCCACAGATTTTACCCTATCTATAGTGGATCTGTCTGAGTGCTGTAACACAACAGCCTATTGTAAATGGAAGGGACACCTTCTTCAGTCACAAACACGCGACCATGGGCGCACAGGCGGCGGCTAAGATCACGTCATATTCATATTGACAGATGAAATGAGCTTGTCAGGAGGACGTGGAGGGTCAATGCTACACATTGCTTCACATAAGGGACTGTCTCTGGACTTCCGCCGGCCACTGAGGTGACTGCGTGACTGGGGAAACCCCGTTCGTTGGGCAGCACAAAGACTGCTCTTTTCTCATGGCCGCTTTTTGTGTCTAGTGAAAAATTAAAAATTACCCGAAAATTAGTAGGTATTGAACCAGATGTGTCACAGAGAGCCAGTAGGTACACTTCAAGCGGAGAAGATGGAAGATTACGTGTGTGCAGACGCGCATTCGATATCCGCATTAGTTTGTAGGTTGTTTTAAGATAAAAGTTATGAATAATTCCTGAAGTGTAAAATTAAATAGCTCGACAGCGCAGTAACCGATTGCAACAGTCAAGTTGTCTACTGATACATCTCGTAGCACTGTACCGGAATGTGCCAACAGATTTAGTGAAATTATTCACGTATTTAAATGAGAGACCGAAAAGTGAATTTCGCGCAATTAAAAACGATTTTCTTAATAAATAAATGTAGAAACAACAAGAGTAGCGGCAATACTGTAAAGTTTTGACAGATAGGATATCATTTAATGTACTGTTTTCATTGTTTGTTAATAATAAATCGGAAAATAAAGGAAACCAATAGAAATTATTGTTTATAATAAAAGATAAAAGAAAATTTGTTGTGTCTAGACAAGACAGCCTAGACGCAATGCGAGGAAGCCGAAAGGCACGCGCTTAACTCACGCAGGCTGGCGTGAGGTCTGAAACAGGATACGTAATGAATGCTATAAAGAAAAGTACGTAGCTTCTGGAATACTTAACTTTAATCCACATTTGTAGAACATCGCTCTTGATGATACATTAATAGAATCTTAAATCAATTGAATACGGCGCCTTGCTAGGTCGTAGCAAATGTAGCTGAAGGCTATGCTAACTATCGTCTCGGCAAATGAGAGCGTATTTGTCAGTGAACCTTTCCTTGCAAAGTCGGCTGTATAACTGGGGCGAGTGCCAGTACGTCTCTCTAGACCTGCCGTGTGGCGGCGCTCGGTCTGCGATCACTGACAGTGGTGACACGCGGGTCCGACATATACTAATGGACCGCGGCCGATTTAAAGGCTACCACCTAGCAAGTGTGGTGTCTGGCGGTGACACCACAAAATTGATGACAGCAGAAAATTTCTCGAGGAATTTCGGTGTGATCTGATGTATCTTATACACATACAAGTGTAAATTAAGAATAAAAGAAACTTACAAATTCAGTAGTTTGACTGACTTCGGTGGTACCTGACCGAGGTATCCTGGGGGAACAGCTGCATTTTGGCTGCGATTTCGATGCTCGGACGCCATTGGAGGTGGTCGAGCAGTATTAGTGTGTGTTTCGGGAAAGTTTTATGTGATGAGCAGTGAAATGGGCGCTAAGTTGCAACTGTGAATTATTGAGTGTTCCTAATTTCAGACGCAGAAATTTTTCTGCATCTGATGAACTTCTTACTTTTCGGGTTACGTGTGATACAAACCGCATTTAGAATATTTCGGTGTGTAGATATTGTGGAAATTATATACATCAAAAACAGTTTTGCATGACCACGGTTCCCAGAACTCCTGAAGATAGATGTTGGCTGTGGATATTGTATCTCAGACAGTCGCTCTGATTGTTCAGTTATGTCACTAAAGCCACCCAAAGATATAAACAACCATGCATGAGCACCGCCTATTAGACGGAGGGGTTCTAACAGTCGATCAGTTCCAGTCATTCCACCAGGAAAGAGGTACTCGGCTCGTGTTGCCTGCAGTTCAACCATGCCTAGACGGTCAATACCTCGGTTCGATTAAGTTCGCATTGTTACGTTGAGCCAGGATGGGCTCTCAACAAGAGAAGTGACCAGGCGTGTCGGAGTGAAACAGAGCGATGTTGTTCGGACATGGAACCGTGCGACTGCTACGGTCGCAGGTTCGAATCCTGCCTCGGGCATGGATGTGTGTGATGTCTTTAGGTTAGTTAGGTTTAAGTAGTTCTAAGTTCTAGGGGACTAATGACCACAGCAGTTGAGTCCCATAGTGCTCAGAGCAATTTGAACCATTTTTTTGTTCGGACATGGAGGAGATACAGAGAGACAGGAACTGTCGGTGACATGCCTCGCCCCGGCCGCCCAAGGGCTACTACTGCAGTGGATGACCACTACCTACGGATTATGGCTCGGAGGAACCCTGACAGCAATGCCACAATGTAGAATAATGCTTTTCGTGCAGCCACAGGACGTCGTGTTACGACTCAAACTGTGCACAATAGGCTGCACGATGAGCAACTTCAATCCCGATTTCTATGACGAGGTTCATCTTTGCTACCACGACACCACGCAGCGTGGTACACATGGGCCTAACAACATACCGAATGGACCGCTCAGCATTGGCATCATGTTCCCTTCACCAATGAGTGTCGCATATACCTTCAAGCAGACAACTATCGGAGACGTGTTTGGAGGCAACCCGGTCAGGCTGAACGCCTTAGGCACACTGTCCAGCGAGGGCAGCAAGGTGGAGGTTCCCTCCTGTTTTGGGGTGGCATTATGTGGGGCCGACGTACGCCGCTGGTGGTCATGGAACGCGCCGTAACGGCTGTACGATACGTGAATGCCATCCTCCGACCGACAGTGCAACCATATCGGCAGCACACTGAACAACCATTCGTTCTCATGGACGACAATTCTCGTCCCCATCATCCACATCTTGAGAATGACTTCCTTCAGGATAACGACATAGATCGTCCAGAGTAGCCAGCATGATCTCCAGACATGAACCCTATGGAAAATGCCTGGGATTGATTGAAAATAGCTGTTTATGGACGACGTGACCCACCAACCACTCTGAGGGACCTATGCCGAATCACAGTTGAGGAGTGGGACAATCTGGACCAACAATGCCTTGATGGGACTTGTGGATAGTATGCCACGACGAATAGAGGCATGCATATGTGCAAGAGGACGTGCTACTGGGTATTAGAGGTACTGGTGTGTACAGAAATCTGGAACACGATCTCTGAAGATCTCGCTGTACAGTGGTATACAACATACATTGTGAGATTTTTATGAGCAATAACAATGGCGGAAATGATGTTTATGTTGATATCTATTCCAATTTTCTGTACATGTTCCAGAACTCACGGAACCGAGGTGATGCAAAACTTTTTTTGATGTGTGTAGTTTAAGATGCGTGGAACTTTCTAAAGATAACTCACGCAGTTAACCGTGTTTTATTCAATCGTCTTGAGCTTAAGAAACTCAGCCAGGCTCTGAAATTAATGTATTTTGAATGGTGACTTCCAATTATTCTATGTTCGTTTTGCAAATAAATTCGATTTTGTGAAAATACCTGAGTGCGTACATGATTTTTGCATAGCAAATCCTGCCTGAATTTATATTAAATACCTTTGTGTAACATAGGTTACATTGTGAAAAATGAGAGTTAGCGCCCCACAGACGAAACATAGCCAAACTTGTGAATCCAACCACATCTGCAGGGGTCCACTGAAGTGTTGGTGTTTGTAATGTGTGGGTAAATATTCTTGTGCAGTATCATGTGGAGGCGGCGAGCTGATACAGAACTTGTTAACAGCTCAGAACTTTGATTTTCCGTGAGTTCATGAGAGGGATTGTCTTTTATTTCGTCGTCCACATCTCAAGCACATTCCCATACAACCCATATAATTGCAGTCTGCAGGATCTCTCACATGAATGCATTGGAATTCCAGACATTTAAATCAAGGAGAGATTTTGGTATTCAGTTCTTCTGTCATTTGAAACCATTTCTAGAATAGATGAGTACAGTAGTTCATTTAGGTCAGAGTAAAGAATCAATTCTTATGTAAAACTTCATTTTGTAAGCAAACTGTAGGTGATAGTTGTAGTGCAGCCTAGATTATCTGTTTACTGAATTTCTGTATTTGATGTATTTGTAAGTTTCCTCTATTAGCTTATGAACCGTGAAAATTTACTTTCAGAATCCTTTCTTAAAGAATTTACTTTATTTGCTAGCGATTCATCAAGACCATTAACACGCTATGTGAGCGTGGAAGTAGTTGCCAAGGAGTAACTGATGGAAACAAATTAAATTTCAACCAATGGAAATTTTATTCATAAAAGCCTTTCCAAAAACAGATTTAAAATTTATGAGCAGAAAAGCACCCTCGAAATATCAAATTACAATTATTCAGAGCCAGAATCAAAAAAAATTATTTTTGTTACAGTAGGACCCTTCGGGCTGAGAAAGTTCCGCTCCCTTTCAACACGGCCGTAGTCACGACCGCTCACAACGACCTCTGAAAAACTACACTGGTGCAAATCTGCAACACACCAGATTACTTTAAACTAAAATTTTTAACAACTCACACTAACAAATTAACTGTGCACCCCGTAAGAGGGTTGGAAATGGTACAAACACTCACACTAAGAACTTATTTTCCATCAAAAGTGCATTTTGTTTTTAAAGGGCTCTTACGGAGGAAGGGTGTCCGCTTTATAAAAATGACTATTTAAATAAAACCCACGAAATTCAGACTTACAAAAAGTGTACAACATGCTCTACATTACACATATACCGTCTCGCAAGATGATAGGCAAGATAAAAACATATTTCAGGAATTCGGCCCTTACCTTAATTCTATAAATTTGTTAACACCGAATCCGACAAACATGACAGACGCAGCTATTAACGTCCGACAGACTGCCGGGGGGGGGGGGGGGGGGGGGGGGGTTACTAAACAACCCGAACCGCAGATTACTCTAAACCTCCTCAATTCCACAAGGGAAAAGCAGACCACCCAATTCACAAATAACAATCTTCCCGCTGGTGGGCAAACGGAGAAGAATGGTGGGACGACCTCAAAACAAAGCGGCTGTGGCCTCACTAAGAAAACAAGTAGAATTTAACAAGTAAATGAAACAACATATCCCCAACCACTTAACTTGTAATAAAGTGCGATTTCTGGCGAAGACCTGGCGCAGCACCCCCAAGGCTCTCCCGAACCGTCCACCGCTAGCCGCTTCAACGGACGCAGGAAGGCGCGCCGATCTCCCGTCTAACGGCGTCGCAGCTCGCCCCCCCCCCCCCCCCCAAAAAAAGAAAAAGGTTCAAATGGCTCTGAGCACTATGCGACTTAACTTCTGAGGTCATCAGTCGCCTAGAACTTAGAACTAATTAAACCTAACTAACCTAAGGACATCACACACATCCATATGCCCGAGGCAGGATTCGAACTTGCGACGTAGCGGTCGCTCGGTTCCAGACTGTAGCGCCTAGAACCGCACGGCCACTACGGCCGGCCAGCTCGCCACGGCCAGCTCTATATCGTGGATTCGCTCCCGCTGCTCTCGTGTGAACCGCGAAGCCACTACCCCTTTCTATACGGCGCTGCCCACTGGACTCACGTGGGACCTCATATGCGCCGACGCTCAAGGCGGACACGTCATCTCGTGTATCAATGCGCGACCGACCAACCGACCGATCCAACAGCCAATGACCGTTGCCCGAGCAACTCGAGCAATCTGGCGGCCTAACGCACAGACTCAGATGCAGGAACTCAGCCACGTCCGGGCGACCACTAGCTAAGTTCTGTTACTGGCAGAGTGGCAAGATTCTCATTTTCTGGCTTTTAAAGTTCGATCCAAACGACGGACATACTAGCACTTTGACGACAGACAGACACTAAATGCCGCACAAATGCAAACGAGAGGCAGACCAGCAACTGGTGACGCGAGACTGACCTAGCCTCACTCCGACTGACCACCTTAACGTACGGCAGACCGACAGACAGACCGACAGTGACTGCCCGAAACTGAGCAGGCTGACCAACTGACTAGACTCAGACTGGCAGACCCACCCCCCCTACCCTGCGGAGCTCATAGCGCCCCTAAAATGCACGTGGACAACTTTTCCCCTTTCCCACCAGAGGGAGACACCAAAGCTGCGATTGCCACAGCGGGGCCACCGCCAGAAACGGAAAGCGACTACTTTACACTACGCGCTGCGGCGCGCTCTTCAAAACAGCAGTTTTTACCACGGCTCAGCTTACAGTATCACTTTCTGTGGAATGTGGTTAAATCAGTTGTTTGGTTGTTACTTCATCATATTAACTCGTTCAATCTCTGCTGGAAACTCAGAGTCAACACTGAATTCGTCGTAAGTGACTGCTCCTCGTGTAAACTGACACTATCTTGTGGCACGATGACCCATGCATGTTGATGAACTAAACTCTCTTTCCAACCAGCATTTTATCTCTGTTAAAAATAGCCGTCATGTCTTTGGACCACACTATTGTTGGTAGCTCATTATTGCACTCCAGCAGCCGGCTGGTGTGGCCGAGCGGTTCTAGGCGCTTCAGTCTGGAACTGTGCGACCGCTACGGTCCTGCCTCGGGCATGGATGTGTGTGATGTCCTTAGGTTAGTTAGGTTTAAGTAGTTCTAAGTTCTAGGGGACTGATGACCTCAGCAGTTAAGTCCCATAGTGCTCCCACTTGAACCATTTTTTACACTCCAGCAAGTGCAAGAATATTAGTCAGGAGACGATGCTATTACGAACATTTAATTCAGCTGTTTAATTCTTGTAGCAATGTCTTCTATAATATCACTCTGGTCAGCTGTATAATTATTGTACCGTTTTCTTCTATAATATCACTGTGGTCTGTGAGATTGTTTCTGTCATTCCCTATGGTATTTAGTGCACTGTCCAAGGGGCGAGGGTACGTGCTTCAACTGTTCCGCAATAACGAGATTTCGACCTTGCTACTGGACATTTTTGTCGCCGTTTTCGGTTGCTATGAGTGGTGTTAGCTGCCCACGCATTAGGTGCATGGAGACGCTAGTTCTACTGGGATTCTGGGCCATCCCCAGTCATGAGGTGAAGCCTTTCTGGACGTTTTTGTATTTTTCCAGCGCCATGATAGCACCATATCTACTAACAAGCTGGAGGATGTACAGTGCAAGTAACGGTGTGGAGCACCTCTGGTTCAGGAAAAGGAAGGCAATAGTTGCAACGGGACCACTGGTGAGGATGAAGATAAGCCTTCATCGGAGAACTAACTTACATTTTTTTTTATTTTATTGCAGCAGCGATCTCACAAGACGAAGAGTGGAGCCATTTTTATAGCATGCGGGAAAAATGGCGTTTATAAGTTTCAGATGTGCGAATCCAGGCGCATTTGTCATGAGACAGACAATCTGTGCAGACGAATAGGAGCACCGTTTCAGACCACTCCGACGCTCTATAACAAGGCCGCCAGAAGTACTAAGGAAAGGAGGAGTATAAGTAGAGGAGGCATAACCTAAGAGTAGAGACAGTTTAGAGGTAAAGTTGATAGGTGTGAGTGAGCATGATGAGTGATGAGTGGACACAACATACAGAGATATGCATGACGGGAGATGGTACTAACAGAGCTCTCAAAGACAAATCGCAAAATATTTCTAACACAGTTGTAACAGTTAATGATATCATGTTTAGTCAATACAATAACGTTTCTTTCTTCTTTTCAATTTATTACAATCACTCAGATAATCATGTATGGGTTCATATGGTATTTATTCAAAGCGCACATTTTTGTGTTGTTGTAATCATAAGAAACTATTTGTAAAAACCTGATGTAAAGACATGGCATTGGAGCACACTATGAGGACTGTGCAGATCTTGGGAGCTGTCAGACTTGGTATCAATGCATCCCATGGGGTGTCGCAAGGCAACGCCCTGTAGCTGCTGGTGACAATCATCAGGCAGCTTGAAAGAGAATGCCTGCAGTCAGTGAGGTCCAGAACGTCATAGAATGTAAACCCTGTCGGCAATGCTAAATGAATGCCAGAACAGCTGGGCGTCAGCCAATTGCCTTCACAGTCAAATGTGAATGAGAGTGGAGGGGGAGCAGCACCATGTACTGGGGCTGCCATAAACCAGCCCACCCTGGACAGCTATGGACTGAAGTGGCCTGCTGGGCAAGGTCAGCCGGCCATTGATATCAGGTCACACTATCGAAAGCCTTGCAGATTGTCTGGTGCCAAGTAACTGACAGTCAACAGCAACCACCCACCGAGTGGTTGTGAATGAGACTGAGACCTGCTGAATCTGAGGCTTGTCCCTGATGTATCAAGGGATCTACAGACTAGCGGCACCACTAGTCCCAGAGGAATCTCACATTCCCCTCTACAGTTGGTGTTAAGAGTCTGATGGCAATGATCTCGATGAGTTGCTTCTGCACTCATGCACTAAGATGCAGACATGCACTTAAGTTTGTGGAAACGTCACACACTACCCTCTGGCACCTTGAGAGATATGAATTCATCACTAAGAGACAGGCTACGCACCAAATGCAACGCTATCTCGTCAGATAATCGAAGGGAAGACTGCACTACTACAGCTGCTGGACAAGATGAGGCAGAGATGTAGCTTCCCGAGTTGGAGATGTCGGGCACTGTCAGTCAACACCAGAGTCCCATTTACTCCTACCAAATGTCATATCTGTCACACCCAACAGCGCGCCAGGCAGCCGATTGCTACCAGGTCGAGATGATTCCAACAGCCCAGCTGCCATCCTGATGCTACCAAGGAGAAGATTGGGAATCATAGCCATCCTCTGCTGCTGCTTCATCAGAAGCTGAGTGAAAAGCAACCCTGACTCTGGCGCAACCTCACTGTGCCTTGATGCCCCAGCCAGCCAACATACAATTTGTGCATGTGTCTAATGCCATGTTTTATTTGTGTGTCTTTGTAAATGTAAAATGTCTCCCTAGGGACCCTTGTGAAGGAAGCAATAGGATGTTGATTTCTAGGATGTTGATTTCATGTAATTCTACATCTTTTCTTGTGAAACGGATTTAACTTTTGTTAGAGCTATACTTGTAATGTTAATTACTCATACATACACGTAAATTCCATTTGAAGAATGTGGGATGCAGTTTTTCTCCAGTCTTCCTTCTGTGATCAACTGCACCTTGAGAACTGCCTCTCTGGTGCCTCTACTTTTCCTAATCCCAAAACGGTTGTCATCGAACATACCAGCAATTTTTTTTCCATTCTTCGGGATATTGTTCTTGTCAGCAACTTTGATGCATGAGCTGTTAAGCTGATTGTGCAATAATTCTTGCACATGTCGGTTCTTGCAGTCTTCGGATTTACATAGATGATGCTTTTCCGTAAATCTGATGCTAAATCGTCACTCTCATACATTCTAAACACCAGCTGGAACAATCCTATTGTTGCCTACATCCTCTGATGGGGTTTTATCTGTCCTTTCTGCTTTATTTGATCATAAACCTTCCATAACTATTTTAAATTCTGATTCTAATACTGGATCCTCCTGTCTCATCCATATCGACTCCTGTTTCTTTTCCTATCACGTCATTAGACTAGTCTCCCCCCCCCCCCCCACCTCACAGAGGCCATCAATGTACTGTTTCCACCTGTCCGCTCTCTCCTCTTCATTTAACAGTGGAATAGTGGAATTACCATTGCACTCTCAGTGTTAACACCATTACTTTTAATTTCACAGGATTTTGTTTTCATTTTTATATATGTTGCCCCAGTCCTTCCGATCATCATTTCTGTTTCGATTCCTTCATATTTATCATGCAGTAATTTCACCTTCCCTTTTCTGCGCTTCCTATTTATTTGGATCATAAGTGACTTTTATTTCTTATTTATGAATGTCCTTGAACATTGTCGTACTTCTTTCTGTCGTCGATCAGCTGTAGTGTTTCTCCTGTTACCTTTCGCAGTTGTCTTCCTTGTACTTATGATTCTCTTCCCAGCTTCTGTGATTACTCTTTTTAGAGGTGCCCCTACCTCTTGAAATTCACTGTCTACTTAGCTGTTTATTATCGTAATTTCTATAGATCCTAGAACTTCAAGCGTATCTCTTCACATCTTAGTACTTCGGTATACCACTTCTTTGCGAATTGATTCTCTGACTTGTCTCTTAAACCTCATCGTGCTCTTCATCATTAGTAAATTATGATCTGAGAATGTATCTGTTCCTGGGTATGCCTTACAATCCAATATCTGATTTCTGAATCTCTACCTCACCATCATGTAATTTAATTGAAACCTTACTGTACCTCCCGGCCTTTTCCAAGCATACGTCCTCCTACTGTGATTCTTGAACAGAGTATATGCTATTAGTAGCTGAAATTTATTGCAGAGTTCAATTACTGTTTCTTCTCTCTCATTCATCTTACCAAGCCTATTTTGTCCTGTAACCCTTTGTTCTACTCCTTGCCCTACAACCGCCTTCCAGCCCCCAAGACTGTTAGATTTTCATCTCCATTTACGTACTGAATTACCCATTCGGTATTCTCACGTACTTTCTCTAAACCTTCATCTCCTGTTTGCGAAATTGACACGTACAGAATAAAATTTATGCCGTTGTTTGCTGTCGACTCATATGAGGACAACCCTGTCATTAAACTGATCACAGTAGCTCACTTTCTGGTCTACCTCCTATTCATTAACGAATCGTATTCCCGTTATACCGTTTCCTCCAGTTGTCGATATTACCCTATACATATCTGAGCATAGATCACTGTCTTCCTTGCATTTCACGCGACACCCACTATATTTGGAATGAATCATAGCATCCTTTTCTAATTTTCTAGCTTGCCTACCACTTTCAAACTTCTGCCACGATTCATAGAACGTTATCCCTCCAACGTTCAGTCTTTTCACATGGTCACCTTCTTGGCAGTCCCCTCCTGCAGACACTAATGGGGACAAGTCCGGAATAGTTTGTCAATGACGAGATCATGATGTTGGTTTTACAATTACAGGTCACGTGACCTGTGGATACACATTTCTTGTCTTTAATGCGATGATTTCCATTAACTTCTGCATCCCCATAGCGTTGATCATTCTGATTCTTCATCCTTTCATGAAACGTTTCCCACCCCAAGGACAAGAGGGCGCCATGGAGCTCCGTCCGCTCCTCCGTCCGCTAAGACGAGGTAGTTGGGGAAATAATGGCGGTGTCTTATGCAGGAAGTTTTCGGTTGCCATTGCAGATGCATTTTATTCAAAATTTAAGCAGTGAATATGTTCGTATATGGGACTAAGGGCTTTCGGTCACTAGTCAAAGATGCTAAACACCGTAACGCTGTTATACTAACACAGGTGAAATTATGTTAAAATAATACGTGCCCTATTAATGCCAATTCATGTGCAAGATTTGGTCCCTTCTTGTACTTAAATAAAGACCAAAAAATAGCGATGAATAAGTATAGAAATAAGGCTTTCTCCTGCAGAGCGAACGCCATTGACGCTGCGTATAACTGTTTGCACTGTGAGTTTGCGAGTTCATATTGGCAGTGTCTCCAAAAGCACTGTGAACTTCCTGTTCAGTTCTCTCTACTACTGTCCATATTGCTTACAGCACCTGATAAACTTGTGCTAGGCAGCCGCCATTTGCAGTTAAGACTCAAAATAGTCTAATAAGCGTGACTTCAAATGGCCATAAGGCAGAGCATGTGGTTGAACGTCTCAGTTAAGCTGTTGCAGCAAGTGGAATATTTCGGGGCCTGGATAGGCCAAGTCGATCTTGTGCTGCTAAGCACCACATGTAATACCCGTGTGCCACGCACTATTGTTCAAGCTTCGCCGTATAGCTGGCCCATGATTTGATTTTCCTGTGAAACGGTTGCAATGGAGGGTACTATGTGGAACACTTTCGCCTGTGAGTTGGTGCGTGAGAGACGGCGTCGTTGTGGTGGCAGTGGTCTTCTCCACCATCATCTCCATATCTTGTTGCGTGTTTTGAAGGATCAATAAAACTAGAGTGGTGGTATCCATAGGGACAGGCATGCTGGAATGAAGCTCAAAACCTTAGCACACTTTAAACTGAAAATCACGTGATGAATGTCACTACCTGGGGTGGAGCACACACGTGAAAACGGAGGAAACAGAAAACATCTCATCATCAAATGATGTATCCTGCGCAGATAGTTACGCCAGAAATTAGAGCCCAGGCTTTCTGTGCCTCGTGATGACTGGGTGTTGTGTGATGTCCTTAGGTTAGTTAGGTTTAAGTAGTTCTAAGTTCTAGGGGACTGATGACCATAGCTGTTAAGTCCCATAGTGCTCAGAGCCATTTGAACCATTTGAACCATTAAAGCCCAGGTAAATATTTCTATAAAGTGTATTAGTAAACTCTAGAGCTGAAGTCTTCTTGCTGGAGTTAGCTTGACATAAAAAAAAAAATAGATGGTGTGTGATGAAGTCTGGTTCTCACCAAAAGTCACAGTTCGAACTTGATTAGCAGAAGGCCAAAACGAATAACTAAAGTTAAGTTCTCCATTCAATAGGCAATGAAAGTTCAATAACATGCAACACTCCGACAGCGCATTACCGACATCCACAACATTCCGTGCTGTGGAGACCACATCTCGACACAGCTCAAAGATGGAAACTGCCTGCTTCACGTGGAAGAGACGTCCGGCAGGATAAGAGACATCAAAGATACTGTAGGCACGATGGTTTTTAAACGAGATTATGAAGAATCACTACTGCAGTTGACACCTGGCCAAGACAGTTCATCAAGAGTCAAGTGGCTTAGCATTGCCTATGCACTAGCTGTGGAGACGCCATGATACATCTGGATCTACCTTTGTCGACGCGAAGCCGTAGAGTCAAATACGAGTAGTTCCACTAGGCCAGCGACCTCTCGTAACACTCCTTCTGCCAACTGCTTGCCTAGCAGGTACTTAAAACCTTATGGGTATTGTTTGCATAGGTGGCACATGCAGCGTACTTTGTAGGCTACCTGCTGGATATCCATTTATGACTGGTTGATATGTGAGTGGGTGAAGAGCTCCAACATAGCAGCATGTACATAGCATCTTCCTTGGTCTCTATGGGTGACTTTACTTCTCTGTGTGTAGTCATTTCCTCTCATTTACACCTCTCATTTATTTTTCTTCTTTCTTTTTATATCTATGTATGTAACACATGATGCTGGCTGGTTTTTCCATATTCGCTGAGTTTGAGGAACGTCACACTATCAATTAATGTTCAGATTACTTCTTTTAACGTCAACGCATCTTTCGTGGTTGCATAGCTTCGAATACATGACATGAAATATCAACCTCTGTATCGTCTATCGCGATCTATGCTCGACAGCAAGCTGTTCTACCACTGCCCCTACACGTAGCCAAATGAATAATGTGCAGAGTGATTTCACTGTCTAAGGGAGGCACTGATACACCACTTGCGCCAATATCACGCTTGGAAAACGAGTGCAGCATCCAGGCGAATCACGGGTACGATTACCATTGCGAGGTATTATACTATTTTACTTTTTACCTTCAAGTTACAGCTTTGATGTCAAGTAATGTATGTGTATGTATTTGTGTTTCTGGTATGTGTGTTATGTTTGTGTGTATGCGTGAATAAGTTCGTTATAGCCCCGCCACGACATTAAATTACAACCTGTTAGTTCATAAAATACAATTACCCCGCTTTTAAGCAATGACATTTCCTCTTTTGCATGCAATTTGACCCTTAAGTGAATAACAAGATGAAATGAATAACTTTAGGGACTAATGACCTCAGCAGTTGAGTCCCATAGTGCTCAGAGCCATTTTGAATAACTTTATATTACGTACCGTAACAGGTGGGGATTTTCTCATCTGGAATAACGAAAAGAGAATGTAATAGAAGTTAAATGGAAATAAACTGGAATCATAATCCGAACAACAGATCTAATTTACCCAATCCTCATCTCTGTTAATGAATCTCTTCATAGAGGTGTGATTCGTGCAATGCGAAAAGATTTTCACCCTGTACCCTAAAATACCTATTATACTAAAATGACCTTATATGGTAGCCATATTCGAAGTATTCATCAATGAAATCTCGCGCCTTTAAGTCCAACTGAAATGCTATCTGAAAATTACAAAATAATAAAAAAATACTGTCTCCTCTGAAGGCTGTTCACTGCTTCTCTTCCTTCTCGTACTTAAATATAATGGACATAGTTCTTCCATGAACGAAAATCTCAAGTGAACGCATGTGAGGGTATTAGGAAAGATCAGAGGAGTAAAAAATAACTTTACAAAAACTCAAGATTAACTGAATACTGAATCTAACTGCGTATATTGAGAACAAAATGGATGCAGAATGTAACGGGAAATACATACTAGTAGCCTGTAGTGTATCTTTTGACTTCATATGAAAAAAATAACGATATATTCGCGTTAACACCCTTACTGTTATCCAGTGAGTGGAAAATCAATCAAGCGAGTTACTTGTAGTTGCGGGCGACTGAATAGAGATTGGATATTTATTCCCACGTGTTCCAAACACTCTGCGAAACAGAACAAAAAACTAGCATTGCCGAAGAGAAATACAATCGCAAAATATCACAAGCAAATAAAAATGAAAGAGACATTACGTATAAGTACGCAAATGCAGCACAAGCAAGAAACTATCTTACCATAATCTTGGAAGGTGTATTTCAACGTGCCCATTTCAGTACACCAAGACAAAGCGTGTGTATTAAACAGTTCGGCACGTCCATGCGGCAGCAAGTGGGAAAGGTGAGCGAGATAATTCTGAAGCCATTACTGGAACAACAGGGAACCATAAAATATAGTTATTCTGGATAGAAAATGCTGATTAATTTTTTGGTAACCGGTTTCAGTCTTAAATATACTATCTCCAGAGCACTAAGTCTCTCTGAACTTAGCAAATTTTGTCTGGAATAATACAGCTATTCATCATACGCGCTGTATTCATTTGTGTGTCGATAAGATCTGGTATGTCTCAGAGTGTTTGTAGTCACTTTTTTGTCTGTTAGAGTAGCTTTACCGTGGTTGGGAACTCCAGAAGCATGACGTAATCCAAGTCGATTAAAGCTTTTGCCTGGCGCAGAGAGTCTTTTAGATAGGGCCGCCTGGCTTCGGGAGAAAAGCTGCGCTTGCTCCTAAGAACGTTTTACGCTTTACGAAGAAAAAGGTCAGCACTCCATTTATAACGTGCAGCTTCCCTGCGCTAGGCACCAGTGGACGATACGTGACTCATAGCACATACGACGGCTCCACGCATCGACTGCACACGTCACCAACAGGAATGTACACGACGTATTTTTATTTTCTAAACCTAGCTATTACGCAGTTCGCATGGTAAAAACAACTGTTGGTGTGGAATCTTTTCTAAATACGATATCTCATAAACGACTCTCATTACAATCCGGCGACAGACACCGCTGACATTTCAATTTGCTCTACCTTTAGTCTGGTGATGCCAATAAGCAACGTTTTACTTTGAAAAGTGCATGTTTGCACAAAAAATATACTTTCTATGTATTATTACAATCAGTTAATTAGTTAACAATACGAGTCCCGGACTACCAAACAGTTCTGTGAAAACTGCGCATCAATAGCACTTCCCATTTGCGCAATATCTTCGGAGCAAGTTTAGGTAATTCACCCTGGAGATCGTGAGTCTGCTAATAGAAATCGGAAAATTTAATGAAAGTAATGATATCGTAACATGAGAATGGAATTTTAGCGCAACACGAGAACTGAGTTGCGTTTGGAAAAATTTGGAAATTTGTCGTAAGGTCTTATGGGACCAAATTGCTGAGGTCATCGGTCCTTAACCATACGCACTACTTAATCTAACTTAGACTAAGGACAACAGAAACGCCCATGTCCGAGGGAGGACTCGAACCTCCGACGGGGGAAGCCGCGCGAACCGTGACATGGCGCCTCACACTGCTCGGCTACCCCGAGCGCCGTGTTGCGTTTAAGTTGTGACATACACAAGGAGGATAACACGGTCTTGTGGTTCAGCTTGGTGAGACATTGCTGCAGCGAGTGTCCATGTAATATCGGGATTCCACACCTTTTGTCCACATCTCCGTTTTGACTCTTCGTTTTGTAATGATTCCAGGCAGGATACGAGTCTGTCTGCAGTTCTCCCTGGTGCTGATATTCTTCTATATCGTTTAGCCTACTCAGGTTTACATCTTAGCTGAATGGTGACAGTGAGATGGGAATCGCTTCATCAAGAGCAGAAGTAAAATCGGTTGTAGAGTAGTATAAACGGGTCTGTTGATGCTATCCATCAGTTTTGGTTGAAACGGAAAATTTGATCACTGCAGTTTTTCGTGTTTGATTGCAATGGTGTGTTTTCCAGAAGAGAAAGGAAGTGTGGTATTGCGTTAATTGTCACTTAGCACAGTGCTGTAAGGTTTTACTGACTGGTCAGGATATTGTCCTCCGTGGAAGAGGAAGTTCTTAACTGTTCCTGGTTTCAATAAGAAAACTGGTTCCTTTTCCAGTAATATCACCTTTGATTCCTTCTTTTCTTGCGAGTCGCTACTTCAAAATTTTCACACCTTTTCATGAATTGCTTGGTAAATCTCACTCCAATACCATTTCTTCATCAGATTGTCTTCCTCAATCATACCTCCAGTTTCAAAATTATTCAACATATTCTCCTTTTTCGAAATACAGCTACAAACAGCTGGCAGGAATTTGTGCCCGTATGGCATGCTCCTCGAGACAGAGGTACACTTTCGACCCTTTTTGCAAAATCAATGTCCCAGATGCAAAACCTATTATAGCCTGATTTTCATTCATTAAGTCCATAGCTCTAATCAGAGCAACTTTGGCACTACAAGAAAGAATCTCTCTAAACACATTCTAATCTTGTGTGTTGATTCAGGTCTATATGTTTTCTAACCATAGCTCACCCGATTCCAGTTTTCTTCAACGACAGTGCAGGGCAACAGTTATTTTCAAACATCTTTGAAATGTTGCCAAGTTGGCAGAGATTGGACTGTCACTTCCTAGAATTGCCTTTAGCTGTACATGCCGTATCGTTATTTTGATTACTGGGTGCAGATTTTGTAGATCTTCATACACAAGTATATTTATTTGGCTTATTCCAATTTTGTCTGTGGGTGTTACAGAAACCTCTCCCATGTCTATATTCAGTCACTGTAGTGATGAATTTCTGGTTAAGTGGTCAGCCTCTGGGTTTGGCGGTTTGACTTCAAAGATTTCTAACTGTTACTATTCCTCTACAGCATGTGCGAGTCTTGTTAAAAAACTGACCACTATTGTTATTCTGGTAGTAATTTCATTCCTTTCTATGCTGTGGATACTAACAGGTGTGTTCACCTTCTTCTGACGGTCTGTTCCTATCGCTCCACTTACTGTTAGAATACCGCAGAGGTCCGTTAATGGTAGTTTCCTGATCCCTTCTTCTCTCTCTTGCTGTGTGTTAATCGAAAGCAAATTCTAATTAACTAAACACATTCTTAATGCTGCAAGATTTTCGCCATATCGTCCCGCTAATACTTGTCGGTAACTGCTTGGTAACTTCACATAGCAGAGTCAAATGATTTCTCTTGGGCTACAGGAGATATCTAAGAATTGGGGTTTCTTGATCATTGCTTCACAGGGCTCCCTAAGCTGGATTGTTCTAAATTTTTGCACGTCACGATCTCTTTTATGATTTCTTGTGCTCCTCATGATCGATAACTAGCCAGGAAGATTTCTCTAAATCGCTTATATGAGATACAAGTTGCTGCTATGCCTCCCATTGTCTCTGTTCTTTTCCTTCTAAGTGCCCATATGCTAATCTAGTTTATACGTCATTGGCCACTCAGGTAAGAGTAACTGACTGAATTGAGCAATTCATGCAAAATTTCATTAGGCATATGGGATCAAGGTCAACTACATCGCAATTCAGTAGGCCGATTAATATGGTGGAGGCTACAAATGGTCTTTTTGGCTGCTCACGTGGTTCCCTGTAGCTGTGTGAAAACAGTTAAGAGAAAAATGTAAGTTCGTTTTCTTGCGGTAGCTTGCACACTATCTGCGAGCTAAAACTTCTTTTAGAGTCCTGTTGTCATGTATTTTAGGACGGCTTAGTGATGTCTGTCTCTTACAATGTTTCTTTGACACAAGCCCGACTGCCGCCCCCGTGTTTTCTCGAATTCCTCGCTGCAGAACTGGGGCTTTCATGAGACCTGTCTCCAACTAGGGGCAGGTAGTAATAAACAACGTTCCACAGTGGTGCCACGCCTTTTTTTAATGTGTCTCTAGCCATAGTTCATATTGTTCCACATTGACTGGCTTTGCCACTGAGCCTGCGAACAACCTTCCGCTTCCACACGGACGATGTGTATGCCGAAGCTTCCTTTAGCTCTGTCGGCCACTGGCCAATTCTCAGAACACCTTGCACCTTATCTCCGGGTGCTTTACTTCACCTGTGTTCCACTCTCTCTCATGAACTGCAGCACACCACACCGTGAAAGTTCGCCCAAAGGAGTCGTTATAACAACATGCACTAGCTTAATTGTAGTACAGTACAACAGAGGAATTGAAATCGCTTCTCACAACCTCTGTTATAGCTTTATACAACACGAAAAGCTTGTTTCCTCCATGTGGATAAAATTGAGTGTACACTGCAAGAGGAATGAAATATGACCAGCCGAAACGCCTGTGGCATTTCAAGCTCCATTAATTGCATAACATTTTCTGCGCTGTTTCGTGGTTTTATGTAGGGTTTTCATCATTATTTCTACCGTCACATATCATCTACTATCGATCACGTGGATAATTTCATCCCTTCAGCTGTCTTACAACAAATGAAACAGTGCGAAGACATCAGTAATATTGGTCTACTGGTGGATGTTGCAGTGAGTGGACGCAAAGAGTCACGCTGACGCTTTTGTAGCAGAAGGCCTTAGACAGACAGTTATCCAGAAAGGAACAAAATGTTTCTTCCACCAGCCGCTGAAAGTTGTATAAGAATAAGAGTGTCAGTGTTGAGACAATGCATACCGTTCAACCCCGAATTTCTTTGTTGAATGTTTACACTGTGCGGTTAGCCTTTCCATTTGACTGTGACTTAATGCTCACTACAAATGCTGGACACTGTTCTCGATGCACACATTAGAAAAATTAGTCGTTGTTAACATAGGCCAATTTCCTTTTAAAACAACGTTAGCGAGCCTTTTCATTTCAAGGTATTGACAGGACTTTTGTTTTCACGAGATACTTTGACTCTCGCCGTAAAGTATTTACATACTTCTTTTTATTCCTTGCTAAACTATTGTTTTTAAATGAATGTTAGAGAAATATTAATCTGCTATTGTTGCTGAGTGATAGAAGAATGGCAGAATTGGGGGAAATTCCTTTTTTTGTGATTTTTGGAACAATTAGTAACATGTAATCGACAAAGAGCTTCCGAGCCGACACCTAACTAAGATATCCTGACGAATGCGATGCCCAGATCAAAGACACGGAAGCGCAGAATAATCATCTAACAGGCAACTTCCGCAACCCTCCATTGCCACACTAGAAAATGAATGTTAGAGAAATATTAATCTGCTATTGTTGCTGAGTGATAGAAGAATGGCAGAATTGGGGGAAATTCCTTTCTTTGTGATTTTTGGAACAATTAGTAACATGTAATCGACAAAGAGCTTCCGAGCCGACACCTAACTAAGATATCCTGACGAATGCGATGCCCAGATTAAAGACACGGAAGCGCAGAATAATCATCTAACAGGCAACTTCCGCAACCCTCCATTGCCACACTAGAGAAGAAGATTTTATATGAACTGTCTAGTCGTCACTCATTGCTTTGTATCCTTTTTGAACTGACTGTATTTGCGCCACAGCGATTGCAGTTATTTTGCATTAATTTCAAGGAGTGCAAGTCAGTTATTATTTCTATGTGCGTTGGTTGTACTAGTATTTGCAGAATATATTCAGATTTTTAGTTCAGTGATGAGTAGTTCATTTTATTGGGAGCATATGTGTAATGACGTGGTTAGTTATTTTCAGTGAGTTGAAGTTTTTTAATTGCTGCATAGAACTGAGGGCTGTTTATTCCCTGTGTTCTTTAGTAGACTTTGGTGATGGTCGACGTCTGGAACACCTTAAAATTTTGTAGAGCAGTTAGACAGACGGTATGTTCTAGGACGCCAATTACGATTTTTATACTTGTCAAATTATGCAGGGGATTTTTAGTGTAGGCCACTGACAGTGGTGGTTCACCCGAGACAGACTGTAATAACTAAGACTATCAGAACTTCAGAGCTCGAGATAAAATTCACTGTTTTTTCAGCAAAGGGAGTTGCCGCAGGCGTCAATTACAATCGACTGCACGATATTCGGAAATGGGCTTGTTACGTGTATGTGGGATTTTCAATTTCTCGTTTTTCAGTTGAAACTCCTTCACTGTTGAAAACATTTCATTGATGAAGAAGAGTAACACACCAGCAGAATGAATTTTTCATTCTGTATAAGTGTGTGTGGCGATATGATGCTAACTGACGGACTAAAATTGTGCGCAAGACCGGGGCTCTAACCGTGGGCCCAGGAGTAGTGGTGAGATGTACCTAGGTAGCTCAGAACGTAGAGCTTTTCCCCGTGAGAAGAAAAGGCCCCAGGTCAGGCACGCAATTTAAATGTGCTAGGAAGTTTCCAGTTTTCTATTCCTTCCACTGCCTGTTTACCACAAATGCCGCCACTGGTATTCATTGGTATTTACCTGTTTATATAGAAGACAGTCTTTCGGGATGTAATCTGTCTGTAATAAGGATCAACAGCAATATGATCGAGTTTGCTAACCAAATACAGAAAACGTTGCTTAATTCAATGCATAGTTGAATGTTATAGTTTTACTTATTGCTAATTCATCCATTTCTCGGAAGTAATTTCGTTACGATGATTCGAAATACTATTTGTTCGCTTAAAACTGCACGTTTCCGTAAGAGATCGTTAACATTCTCCCCTCCGTCTTAAATTATTCTTATAGAGAACAACAAATTGATACGAAAAGCAGATATTCATGTCTTTTCAAGTACGAAAAGACTGATGTAGGGCGACTTATTTCTGGCAGAAAGATATCCCTGCGTTACAGTTAATGTTTCGTTTAATTCATTACAAAATATTGACACCATCCGTGCACCAAAGTTCTGTGTTTATTCATCTGCGCACGGAATTCAGTATTACATTTGGTTCCAACAATAATGAGTACCCATACACTGTTTCCTTTTTCCTGTTATAAGTCAGATGTAACATTCTTTCGCGGATTGTGAGGTTTCTTAAGCTTGAACACGAGTACATTTACCAAATATGCAACATTCTGAGACTTACTTTCTTGAATGTCATCAATTTCTCTTGAGTTTAATGTTGACTCTTATAACAGAGTTTGGTATCCGGCTTTTTTTCTATAGAGAAATTTGCGTTTTAGAACTATAAATTTGTTTCCGGTCACTTAGCTTCCTCCACCCCGCACCCAAATTTAGTTACCGCGATGCACGTCATGATTTATTACCGCAAGTACCGCATTAATGAAAGTAGTTCGAACTTTGGTGCTCTGGGAAAGCCTACATCGTAGTAAATATTTGCGGTTACGCAGACTTCGCCTGGGGTGCAAAGCTGGAACGATAAACAGTACAAACTTAGTTCGAAGCAGAGACCAAACACCAGCTAATAACGTCAACACGCAACTTTTGCGACGTTACATGCAATGAGTATAACCGTTTCGGAATCAGCCGTATAAAGTAAAAAATTACCCACTTAGTTTCTAATAATGAATCTTCATGTGCCTACTGTAAACCGATGAAGCCGTGAACGGAATTTTCTCTCTTCTTCACACTAGTCTGAATACTCACTATTTTGGCCGAATGATCCCAGTTTGTCTGGGTCACCGTGCCAATACAGCTCCCTTCAACAATATTATGCGATCAGATTAGATAAGTTGGTGAAATGCTGAAGGAAAAATAAATAAAGAACACCAAAAAGCACGGCTGCATTTTTAAGGAAGGATTGTGCGTTAGTCATCATTATTATTAATAACATACTCCTCCAAGCTTTTCAGCCATCCATTGTTTTGTCTTCCTCTTGGTCGTTTCCTTCGTATTTCATGCATCTTCTTGGGGATGTCATCTCAGCCTTAATGTTTCTATCCCGCTCTTCAAGGGTTCCTCTTTCACTATTTCTGTGGTGTCACCGCCAGACACCACACTTGCTAGGTGGTAGCCTTTAAATCGGCCGCGGTCCGTTAGTATACGTCGGACCCGCGTGTCGCCACTATCAGTGATTGCAGACCGAGCGACGCCACACGGCAGGTCTAGAGAGACTTCGTAGCACTCGCCCCAGTTGTACAACCGACTTTGCTAGCGATGGTTCACTGACAAAATAGGCTCTCATTTGCCGAGACGATAGTTAGCATAGCCTTCAGCTACGTCATTTGCTACGACCTAGCAAGGCGCCCGTACCAGTTACTGTTAATGCTGTGAATAATGTACAGTCAAGAGCGACGTTCACCATTTATGGATGAAAGTTAAGTATTCCACAAGCTACGTCCGTTTTTCTAAATTCTGATTTCCTTGTCCTGTTCCAGACCTCACGCCAGCCTGCGTGAGCTAAAACGCATGCCTTTCGGCCTCCTCTAGTAACCCGGTGTTGGCTCTCCTGCCAATCCACAACAATTTCCCTTATTCCTCTGTTCCTCATTTAATCTTTCCTTGTTACTCCTATCCTCCTTCTGAGGAATTTCATTTTATGTGCCTGTAATTTGCTTACATCTCTTTTCGTTATTATCTATGTTTCAGATGCACAGGTCAGTACTGCGATGTAGTAGTGTCTACATATTAATTCTTTGCTTTTTTGTGAAACGTCTTTATCCAGAATCAGATTTCTAACCTTCTGCCAAGTTCACTAACCTCTTTCTCGTTTCTTTTGTTTTCCTCTATTATACTTCTCAAGCACTTGACAGTTCCCACCTTTTTCAGCTTGTCACCTCAATCCTTCTACAGCTAGTTGGTCTATTTTTTTTCTAATTGTAACGACGATTTCACATTTGTTTACGCTAATTTGTCGAAAGTCGACATGTTGAGAAACGTGGCTGTTGTACTTAAGGTTCATAATTTATATAAAAAACAGCTACCAGCCACATGTGTGGTTTAAAAAGGTTTATTATCTTCAGACCATGACCGGTTTCGGATTTTTCTTTACAAATCCATCTTCAGATGGCAGTTACAAGCATTCTTAGTTGGACCTAGTTTTGTTTGTGTTATTCGTTTGCTGCACTGGGAAAGAAAAGAAATATTTTTGTTGTCTTATCGGTAATGGTATTTTTATGAAACATTTACTTCTTTTACAAAATCTAATTGCTCATGAGATGGTTTTTATAAACATTAGTAAACTTGCAGGTTAGTGTACTTACGAGCTGTGTAGTTCTGCCTGACGAAATATTCGTGCGTTTATATTTTCGAACGCAAGCTTAATACACTTTTCAATATGCACTATGTGAGTGCTATTCCAGTCAATGGACGTCACTTTCAACCCCATCATCTTAATTACACACGCAGCACACACGAATAACGTTTACTACACGTGGCCCAGCTTCAGATTACAAACGAGAACAATATCTGCAAAGAGCTTACAGTCATAACGATGTTAACTTACAGATGCTGTATAGTCGATATGGGTACAGTAAAATATCTCTTTGCTATTGTATGAAATTAATCTAAAATGGAATAAATAAAATTACATACAAATAACATTACAAACATTATATGTAGTACAGAATTACTGTGTGTTACTAATTAGTTGTTACCATAGTAGGAGATAAATTCTAATATATGACATAATAAGCAATGCACATGTTTTCATTATGCAATTTTTAAATGACATATAAGCAGTTTTTGGGGCCTGTATACTGAATGTTTTTGATGGAATATTAGGCTTAAGATTATTTTAAAAAAGTAAAAACTTCTTCAAAGTTATTTAAGAAGGGGGTGTTAAGTGACTCTGTCTGTTCATTCAAAATGAGATCAGGGAATCTGTTTTTATGTGTATGAATCTCAATCTCCTCTAGGAGGTTCAATGTGAAACCTTTGTATTTGAGGTGTAATATCTGCAGGTTGTTTTCTATATTCTCAACTGTATGATTGTTTTCTGCAAGATGGGTGGCAAAAGCAGATTTGCTTAGGTTTTTCAGCTGTAGGGCATCAAGGTGTTCCTTGAATCTTGTTTCAAAAGCTCTACCAGTTTGGCCAATGTAGAATTTAGGACAGTTGTTACACTTGAGTTTATAAATTCCAGATCTTTTATGGGGTATGCTATTGTGTGGGAGTGAGTGTATGACTCTTTGTTGGAGTTTGGTATTGGTAGAGAAACTGATTTTGACATTCTTCTTCTTGAATAAGTTGGAAATTTTATATGAAAGTGGGCCTATATATGGTAGGGCTACGTATTTTACTGATTTTTTGTCTTTCATAGTTATTGTGGCTGTTGCTTGTTGCAAAGACTTATTGGTAGAAATTTTTTCTTTTGTTTTTTGAGACAGTGTGTCTATGATTGAAGCATCATAGCCATTATTTTGGGCAATTGATTTGATTATGCTGATTTCTTTGTGCTGTTCAGTGGGGGTGAGGGGGACTTTTAGCATACGATGTAGCATTAACCGGAAATTAGCCATCTTATGTTGGTTCGGGTGGCAGGATGTGTTACTGATGTAACATCTGTGGTTGTTGGTTTTCGAAAGATACCAAAATGGTGTTTGTTATTTATGTTTGATATTTTGAGATCCATAAAATTGATGATATTATTCATTTCATGCTCCACTGTGAATTTGATGTTGTTGTGTAATTTGCTCAGATGTTCAGCTAAGGCATCAATTTCGCTGCTGTTACCATCAAAAAGTAATAGAGTGTCATCTACGTATCTGTTGTAGTAAATTATTTAACTGTTCATTTGGTTAAAGTTACTTTTTATTGTGTTAATTGTTTCATCTACTGGGATGTTAGTGTATAGGTTTACAATATCTAGTGAGGCAAATCTAGCTGTTGGTGGTATGTGGATGTCTTTGATATGTTCTATAAGGGCCACTGTGTTTTTACATAATAAAAAAACCTTTTAAAACACAAAAAGATGAATCTACCAGAAATATATGAGTTAATAGAGATCCTCACACTCATTTTGTCTAATAATTACTTCACCTTCAATAATAAAGTCTATAAACAAAATGATGGCCTTGCAATGGGTAGCAGTCTTGCTGGATTATTAGCCGATAGTTACATTAACCATCTTGAGCAAAAGTTCTTCTCATCCAATAACCAAATGAACAGTAAAATAATTTACTACAAGAGATACGCAGATGACACTCTATTACTTTTTGATGGTAACAGCAGCGAAATTGATGCCTTAGCTGAAGATCTGAGCAAATTACACAACATGAAATTCACAGTGGAGCATGAAATGAATAATAGCATCAATTTTCTGGATCTCAAAATATCAAACATAAATAACAAACACCATTTTGGTATCTTTCGAAAACCAACAACCACAGGTGTTACATCAGTAACACATCCTGCCACCTGAACCAACATAAGATGGCTAATTTCTGGTCAATGCTACATCGTATGCATAAAGTCCCCCTCACCCCCCTGAACAGCACAAAGAAATCAGCATAATCAAATCAATTGCCCAAAATAATGGCTATGATGCTTCAATCATAGACACACTGTCTCAAAAAACAAAAGAAAAAATTGCTACCAATAAGTCTTTGCAACAAGCAACAGCCACAATAACTATGAAAGACAAAAAATCAGTAAAATATGTAGCCCTACCATATATAGGCTCACTTTCATATAAAATTTCAAACTTATTCAAGAAGAAGAATGTCAAAATCAGTTTCTCTACCAATACCAAACTCCAACAAAGAGTCATACACTCACTCCCACACAATAGCATACCCCATAAAAGATCTGGAATTTATAAACTCAAGTGTAACAACTGTCCTAAATTCTACATTGGCCAAACTGGTAGAGCTTTTGAAACAAGATTCAAGGAACACCTTGATGCCCTACAGCTGAAAAACCTAAGCAAATCTGCTTTTGCCACCCATCTTGCAGAAAACAATCATACAGTTGAGAATATAGAAAACAACCTGCAGACATTACACCTCAAAGACAAAGGTTTCACATTGAACCTCCTAGAGGAGATTGAGATTCATACACATAAAAACAGATTCCCTGATCTCATTTTGAATGAACAGACAGAGTCACTTAACACCCCCTTCCTAAATAACTTTGAAGAAGTTTTTACTTTTTTAAAATAATCTTAAGCCTAATATTCCATCAAAAACATTCAGTATACAGGCACCAAAAACGGCTTATATGTCATTGAAAAATTGCATAATGAAAACATGTGCATTGCTTATTATGTCATATATTAGAATTTATCTCCTACTATGGTAACAACTAATTAGTAACACACAGTAATTCTGTACTACATATAATGTTTGTAATGTTATTTGTATGTAATTTTATTTATTCCATTTTAGATTAATTTCATACAATAGCAAAGAGATATTTTACTGTACCCATATCGACTATACAGCATCTGTAAGTTAACATCGTTATGACTGTAAGCTCTTTGCAGATATTGTTCTCGTTTGTAATCTGAAGCTGGGCCACGTGTAGTAAACGTTATTCGTGTGTGCTGCGTGTGTAATTAAGATGATGAGATTGAAAGTGGCGTCCATTGACTGGAATAGCACTCACATAGTGCATATTGAAAAGTGTATTAAGCTTGCGTTCGAAAATATAAACGCACGAATATTTCGTCGGGTAGAACTACACAGCTCGTAAGTACACTAACCTGCAAGTTTACTAATGTTTATAAAAACCATCTCATGAGCAATTAGATTTTGTAAAAGAAGTAAATCTTTCGTTAAAATACCATTACCGATATGACAACAAAAATATTTCTTTTCTTTCCCAGTGCAGCAAACGAATAACACAAACAAAACTAGGTCCAACTAAGAATGCTTGTAACTGCCATCGGAAGATGGATTTGTAAAGAAAAATCCGAAACTGGTCATGGTCTGAAGATAATAAACCTTTTTAAACCATACATGTGGCTGGTAGCTGTTTTTTATATAAATTATAAACATTTGTTTACATGTCATTACATAATGGCTCATAGTTTTTTTCTAAACACCCAGCTCTTCCTGAATCTCCTCCTCTCTGTTTCCCCAGATCTTGAAGTCATCTGCGAACACTATTGTTTTCATCTTGTATTCTCCAGTTGTTGATGCCACTTTGGTTATTATCTCATCCAACACAACAATGAAGAGGAGAGGTAACAATGCACTGCCCTGTTTCATGCTACTTGCTTCCAGGAATCAGTTCTTCCTTTCATGCCCCACTTTCACACAACTCGGACTTCCACCCTGCTTGTTGTCTCTTTTACCACTCCCTTCATATCTAGTGCTTCCCAGACAGTTCTACAGACGCTATGAAATGCCTTGTCTGTATATAGAAAAGTACATGGCTGGGTCTTCCCCAAATTCATAGTGGTGTCCTGAAGCTGCCTCACTGCAATTAGGTCAGCAGTTGACCTCCCAGGTCTGAAGCCATGCCATCCCTTGTTCTGATTACGTTCTCCAGGATAATTTCATATACCTTGACACAATGTGACATCGGTGTGACTCCCCTGTAGTTCCTACAATCCTTCCTACTACCTTTCTTGAATACAGAGACAACTAGTGTCCTCTCCCAATCTCTTGTAGACTTCTTCTTATTCCACGCTACCCTCCTTACATGTTACATCTACCGTTTCCCAGTCTCCCCTGCTGCCTTCACCATTTCGATACTTACTTAGTATTTACTTTGTGCCTTTCCTTCTTTCATCTAGCCCAGTGCCATTTCCACTTCTTTCCATGTTACGTCTTTTCACCACCAAAGTTTACTGACACCTCCATGATTATTCTCGCCCCCAAATCCGTTGGGATTTAAAGAGTACTCGAAGTACTTCCCCTACACAATCTTCAGTGTCTCCTTGTTATTAACCTCTTTTCCATTATATTCACCATAGTTACATCTTTTCGCTAACCTCTCTTCTTACTTTTTACAATGTCAGATAGCACTTGCTTGCTTCCTATGCTGTCTCCCCACTTCACCTTTGTCCATTCTTCCCTCCGCTACCTTATTTGTCTCTTTCCTCTATTTCTTGTACTCCTCTCTTGCTAATTCGACACTTCCTCAGAACCACTGTCTGAAGGCTTTGTTCTTCTTTCCCACTATATCCTTGACTCTTTCATTCCACCATGGTGTCTCCTCCCACCGTTTTCTGCCACTTTACCTTCAGGATACTGCTACTGTAGCTTCTACAATAGCACTTTTGTATTGTCCCCATTACTCGTCGTTTGACATCTTTTCTCTTATAATCTCCTGGTATTCTTCTCTGGCTCCCTTATCCTGTCTCCATATTCTAATTTTCCTATCCTGGATCTCTGCCTTCTTCCACTCCTCCATGAATCTCATCACTAGTAGCCTCAGATGGTAGCAGTTCAATGTCTGTTAAATTCCTCTTTCTTTCCCAATCACAGAGCATTTAATACACTAAGATTCCTAAGCTGGATTCCTGTTGTGCTATGTTATATTGTGGCTGTCTTTCTTCTGAAATAGCAGTTACCTATCACGAAACCATTTCCCTCACAGAATTCGAGTGGTCCCTTTCCTTCTTCGTTCCTATTGAGAGAGGACAAGTTACTCTCTCACCTGTTTTTCGTATACACAATATTATTAAAGATTTTGTTACAACCTTACGCACCTTGAGCGAGATTCTAGAAAGAAAAGGGTGCGAACAGATGTTGATGGAGCCTTATAGGGCGCTAAAAGCATGAAGTATTTTTATGGTTCTTAGTTCATGGAAACGGCATATTGGAAGTTGAAAGCAATTGGCGGCAAGCCCATCCCTCAGTAAATCTTGCCGGACAGGACCACAGCTGTACAGGGCAGACAGAGCAATGCCGCTATACCTGCTTTGGCGCCAGCCAAAGGCTGGGCTGGGGGCGACAAACTAAAGGGACGCATCTGCACAGCGGATTCGTTAACCAGGCACTGTATGCAGAGCCACACATAATAAAAATACACAAATTTTCGTGATCGCTGATACTGCAAATAGGCCTGTGACTCACTTCCATCGGCTGCCTCAGTTGTATAAGAAACTCCGGCATCTGAGAAACATTTAGAAACAGAGTCTTTATTACACCTCATAGCTGGGACTAACATGTTCTAAGGCACAGGTGATTTAGATACGGATCGTTAAGGTTGTATGTGTTCACTTGCTGCCACAGGAAGCAACGCAACTTCGGAGAAAAACATCTTCTCCCTCTGCAAAAATTTAAAAAAGCCAGTAATTGGCGAATTCTTTTCTTTTCTTTTCGAAGACACAGGTTTCAGAACTCTTTCGTGCGTTCGGCACGAGTTTCTGCTGTCGTGTAGGATGGGGGATTTAGCGCCTCTAAGGCCCTATGGTTGGCTGAAGACGGATTGAAAACGGTGTCGTTCGTGCACTTTGCGGGAAAATGGAATTTTTTTATCTGGAGAGGAGCGGGGTGCTCGATTTCGGGACTTTGGTGTCGAAGGTGATCTTCTGTCCGAAGTTCTGGCAGGTGTGGTTGGTGCTTGGGACCTGAGACTGACTTCACCAGCACGTAGTTAGACTGGAGAGCCTGTGGTGCTCACTGTGCTGACAGTGTGACTTCAAACATCTCGGACTACTCGTCTGCCGACGGCATACTTCTTCGTTTTTGGTTTACCAGTCTTGACGTTTGGTATCCTTGTGTGCTCTGTCGTGTAAGTGAGCCAAACTGGTCCTTGGTACGACCAGAGAACGGGTGTGTCACAAACTGATATCTACCGTGCTTTCGGGGCTATGGTAGAGAGTAAATTTCGATCTGTCTGCGTAATCGCTAGACCGTGAGATTTTACATTTCTTTCGTGGCCGCGATCGATTCGCAGTTGCCGCCTTACTCCTCGCCATACCCACACACATCTCGCCAGCTGCAAGTTGCGTCGCTAGACGAAGCAAACATGTTAACGTACTACTGCTCCTGCCTTGCCACGGCGTACAGATCTCAATCGCTACTTGCTCTCAGCTGCACCTATATAGACTTCTGTAGATTATAAATCAAAGTCTGCTCAGCGTCAGATCAGTTCAGATTGCGTTCTACACATTTTTAGGGCCAGCGTACTTGACTCACTTCTGCCACCCAGGACCCTTGTCCATCGTTCTATTAACGCAACTGTTAGTTGTTTACTGTATTCAGTCAATAACTATAATTTATAGCTGTTTTTCTTTAAAAAAATAGAGGCTGTTAGTAAATTCCACTTCATTCTCAATCATTTTATATAGTCAGTACCACGGGTTAACTTTTATTGTGGCGTCCCATGCCAGGAGAACTTTCACTGTTTTCATCTTTCTCCTCCTAATAAATTTCCATAACCTTACCTTTAACTCTTTACATGTGCAATCAAGTCTCCTGTGACTATTATTCTTCGTTCCTTGAATAGATTTTGTAGTATTTCCTAAAATGTCCTCCATCTCATGAGATGCACAGCCCCCTTGAGGGTCTTACACGTGAACCATCTTCATACTTTCTCCCTTTGTCATTATTATTCTCTGGTTTATCCTATTACCTCTTCCTTTAGATCACCCCTCACAACAACATCTTCTCCTTTTATGTCTTCCTTCTTCATTTCGACTCCAGCACAATCTGTAACTTTTCCCCAGTTCCCTACACCTTCTCATTTCCATTTTTCGTCTTCCGTTTATTCTCGGCAATGAATTCTCCTCCAAATTCTTCGGTCTTTCTTCAGGATGTTTTCCACATGGCCTTTTTTGTTGAGGATTACGAGTTCGGTTCCGTACAGAGTTTCAAGTTTGGTCACCCTGTTGTGATGTACAAGTTTAGAATGTGTTGACATGCACTTCCAATAGTAAATGTTTTAAGTTGCCCCCTACAATCTTTGAGTTTTTGTTATCGGATTCGCTGTGCTTTCCTTTCCAGCCTCGTTGGTTTTATAATCTCACTGAGAAAGTGGCTGACCCTTTTTATTTGCCTGGGCTTTCTGTTTTAGTTTCTGAAAATAATATTTTGTGATAATGAATTCTATTTTTTTTTCTTTTAGAAAAATTATAGGCGGATTTCTTCAGCAGGTTCTTTGAAGGCTTCTATATTTGTTTGACTATCGTGATTTCACTGTCCATTAGTATCGCGAAATCGTATGCAAAATCTATGCAAGCAATCATAATGTCATATTTAGTACGTCCAAGTAGAACAAACGTGAACAGATTTTTGTTTTTTGTTAGTTTTTACGTTTACTAATGACCTTATCTAGGATGAGACTGATGGAGAGTAGTGACAGTTCATCTTGTTGGTGAATATCAGTTTTAACTGGAAAGGGTTCTCTCACAAAATTTACTTTAGACATTGTGTATGTAAATGTTTGCTTTTTTCCGGCATACTGTCTTTTGGTGTTGTTCCTGCCCTTCTAGGCTGTCAGAAAGAGATTGGCTGTCAAGCGAGTCATATGCCTTCTTGACGTCCATGAAAAGTGCACAAGATCCGTCTTTTATGGATTGCCCTATATTTCAGAATTTTTTTAGGTTAGCAATTTGTTCATAGTACCAGAGCAATGGTGAATTCCCATTCCGTATTCGCCGATGTTATGTTCAAGCAGTGCATTCTTTGTTTGAAGTAAACATGTGGGAATATCTTGTATGTGATGTGAAGTATATTTATATACAGTCATATATGTAGGTTGCACTTCAAATTCATAAATTTTTCTATATATTTTGTTTTGTTTATTCGATTTATATACGATCACCTTACAAGCCTTACTACTAAAAAAAACAACCTTTAGTCCAAGTCCTGGGAAGCAGGCAACACCGCAAATTAGCAAATTACGGGATGGCCTACTGGGTTGAAGTACAGTGGGGACTTCGAGTGCCCCAGGACCAGTAAGCTACCTGAGAAGGTAGTGTAGGGACTCTAAACAGTAGCGGCTAATGGGGCTTTGCTGAAGCTGTTACAGGCTTAGATAGCCAACACTGGATCAATAACCAGCTTTCCAGCAGAGAGGACAAGTTTTATGGGCATGGTCAGACACGCAAAAACAGGGCTCACACCCCTAAACTTCACATTAAATGACTGAAAGCTTCTAAAGAACATGTACTGGAGATAAGTATGGTATATGTCCACCCTTCACCTTTATGACGGCTTCTGCTCTGTCAGGGATACCGTCAGTCCGGTATCTGAATGTCTCTGCAGGAGTGGCAACTCATTTCTCATCAAGAGTCGAACCTAGAGCCGGTAGCAGTGCTGGACGCCGGGGTCCGAAACGATGTCGACCTCGTTCCTATAAAGTGTCCCATTCAGTTCATGTGAGAACCTCTGGCACCTCAGTCCATTTCAAGTATATTATTGTCCTCAGGCATTGACTCATAGCCGCTGCTTTATAACAGGTACAGTATCATACTGATACAATGTCATCATCTCCGAACGCTTACCATACTCTGCTGTATGCAGGTTACAATGCTGTAAAATGTGCTCATATCCTTCCGCAATTAGAATCGTCTTAAGAGCAATGAGGCTACCAGATCATAAAAAACACAACGCCAGATGGTAAGCCCACATCCTCTGTACCTCACTAGTGGCACTTCACTTGGTGGCAGCTAACTTGCTCCAGGCACTCGTCAAATGCGTCAGATGAGGTGCTGCTCGATCATTGTACCCTCTCCTTTCTAACACACTACGCACTGTCGTTGTGCTGCTTGAGCTACTGATAGCCTCTTTGATCTCCTCAGTGTTTTCTTCTGCCGATTCCGTGCGATTTTTTACAATAACATCCACAATGCTCGACAGTCTCCGTACGTCAGTACATGAGGTCTGGCTGATCCTGGCTAATCTGTGTCTGATACTTCACGTTTCCACTTCACAGTCACATCACCACCATTCGAATTGGGTAATTATAAGGTATTCAATTACCCTGATGGAGTTGTTACTCAGGTGACATCCTATGACTAGACCACGTTGTACAGCAAATTTAAAGAACATACTAACGATCTAACAAGTGAAACAGGCCTTCGAGAGAAATCTGACGGATGCAGTGGAAGAAGTAGACAGGAAACTTTCGGTCAGACAGTATATTGACAAATCAGAGAATGAAGGTCCATGAACAAAGGAATCAATTGGACTAGAGAACGAAAAATAGCCCACGGAGAGAGAATGAGAATCATAAGAAAGTTCAGGAAAACAAATATCAAAGCACTACATGAGCCAAAAAGAGAGTCGATATGGAAAATATTAGCACAGTCTTATATTCGCTACCTAATGGACACATGGAAGTTACAACTGCCGGCCGAAGTGGCCGCGCGGTTCTGGCGCTGCAGTCTGGAACCGCGAGACCGCTACGGTCGCATGTTCGAATCCTGCCTCGGGCATGGATGTGTGTGGTGTCCTTAGGTTAGTTAGGTTTAACTAGTTCTAAGTTCTAGGGGACTAATGACCTCAGCAGTTGAGTCCCATAGTGCTCAGAGCCATTTGAAGCTACAACTGAGATATCTCTAGACGCTATCGTAGAACTTGTTGACCGAAATAACGTCATGCAGTGATCCGCAGCTAACAAAGCGTGCATTGTTCGAACCATTCACTGCATCTTGGTGGACACAGGGTGAACATTGACAAAATCGTCAAACTACTGGAACCGATTCCTGACACGAGATCGAGGAAGAAAGGTCCTATGAACATGCTTCCGGAAATGCATCGTTGCTGAAGAAGACGAATGAAAGTTCCTCTGATCACGTGCGTGTGGTCCTTGTGTGTTGTAGGCTGTGCGATTGACGCAGCGTACAGCAAGCAGGAGAATGGTCCGGTATTTATGTCGGAACAAGCCGAGGTGATAGTTGTGTACGACCAGGCAGATGGAAAGTGTTGTGTCTATTTCATACAGCATAGACACAATGAGGTAGCTAGGTGCACGCTAAACTAACGCAGACGGGCTTGAAGTACTGGAACAGGAGACTTATTAATGCACTAAAGAAAAGTACGTAGTTTTATAATACTTAACGTTATTCTCTTGTTGGAATACATCTCTCTTGAATATTAGTACGCTATAAGCACTGATACAAATGGCGCCTTGCTAGGTAGTAGCTATGGACTAAGCTGAAGGCTATTCAATCTGTCTCTCGGCAAATGAGAGGAAGACTTGGTAGGTCTAGTCGCAAGCAATGTCGTCCGTACAACTGGGGGCGAGGTCTAGTCCGTGTCTTGTGACCTGCCATGTGGTGGCGCTAGGTTTGCGATTACACAGTGACGACACGCGGGTCCGACATGTACTACAGGACCGCGGCCGATTTAAGTTACCACCTAGCAAGTGTGGTGTCTAGCGGTGACACCACAGAAAGGGTCTAGAGGCAGCACGGCTATACCAAAACAAGCACCTTCACACACACTAACCACATCACAAAACATTACAAGCCCTCTTTTGGCGTTTGTGCGATCATGGGTCTTTTCAGACAGACGGACGTGCAGGGAGGCGCTGACTGTGCATACAGTAGATTTGGAGGAGCGGGTTATACAGAGTATTGACATGAGCCGTAGTACAAGCTCCACTGGCTCCCAAACATGGTGTAAGCCAAGATACGATTATGTGTAACCTGCATAACAACCGGTACAATCCCTGTCACCTGTTATCCCATGGAGGCCACTTTCAACACCTGTTGTGACATTATTGTGATTTAGCTCGGTACTGTTTTCCGAGACGATTTGTTGCCGTTGCATGCGCATCGACATTTCCGGACACATGGTGAAACGACGTTTCTTCCACCATTCCGAGTTCGGGATCCATCCCTGTAGTTTGTCGGTTTTATTAATATTCATCCTGTATACAGACAAGTTGTTGTTGCCAAAGATCTCGGAAAGTTCTTGACTGATTCACTTAAAAAAATTTTTCGTTATACTCTAATAAATGTTCAGACGGACATATATCACAGATTTTTAATATGTGTGGTATATTGAAATCATATGTACTTTACAAAAGAAAACGTTATTGGCTAAAATCGCGAATAATTCTTGGTCGATTTCGTCAAAATTTTCGCACAATGCTCTGCAAAACGATCCCAATGACACAGACTACATATTTTGTAATGTATGTAGTATATAAATGTTTATATACAATATAAAGGGATACTGCGAACGGCGGAAAGCAAAGGGAAGCTATAGCCATAATATTCCGGAGGTCATGCAGCTCTACTCTATAGTTAAATGATGATGCAATCCTTTTGGATCAAATATTCCGGTTGTTAAGTAGTCCCCCATTGGAATCTCCGGGCGGAGACTGCTCCGAAGGATGTCGTTAAGCAGCAGAAACAAAACTGGCGTTCTAGGTTACAACATTTAAAAAGAGAATTCGGTGGGGGTGGGTTAAAGTACGATATAGTGGTGGAGTTCGGTGGCAGGAAGACTTCTGGACAGGTGAATACGGCGTTAAAATACGAAATCAAATACGGGAAATGCGAAAGTAGGTTTAATAATGAATAAAAAATAGGAATGCGGATAAGCTGCTATGAACAGCACAGTGAACGCATTACTGTAGCCAGGATAGAAACGAAGCCAACACCCAATACAGTAGTACAAGTTTATACACCAGCTACCTCCGCAAATGAAGAAGAAATGGAAGAAACATATGATGATATAAAAGAAATTATTGAGATAGTTAAGGTAGTTGAAAATTTGTTAGCAACGGGTGGCTGGAGTTCAATAGTAGGAAAAGAGAGAGAAAAATGGTTCAAATGGCTCTGAGCACTATGGGACTTAACATCTATGGTCATCAGTCCCCTAGAACTTAGAACTACTTAAACCTAACTAAGCTAAGGACATCACACAACACCCAGTCATCACGAGGCAGAAAAGAGAGAGAAGGGGGTGTAATAGGTGAATATGGACTGCGGTAAAGAAATGAAGGAGGAATCCACCTGGCAGAATTCTGCACTGAGCGTAATTCAGTCATAGCTAAGACTTGATTCAAAAATCACGAAAGAAGGCTGTGTATGTGGAATAGACTGGAGCCATCAGAAGGTTTCAGATTAATTATAAAATTGTATGACAGAGATTTCGGAACCAGATTTTAAACTGTATGACATTTCCACGATCAGATGTGGACTCTACCACAATTTATTGGTTATGAACTGCAGATTAAAAAAAATGATTCAAAGGGCTCTGAGCACTATGGGACTTAACTTCTGAGGTCATCAATCCCCTAGAACCTACAACTACTTAAATATGACTAACATAAGGACATCACACCCATGCCAGAGGCAGGTTTCGAACCTGCGAAAGTAGCGGTCGCACGGTTCCAGACTGCAACGCCTAGAACCGCTCGACCACCGCGGCCGGCTGCGGATTAAAACTGAAGACACTACAAAAAGGTAGGAATTGAGATGGATGGGACCTCGATAAACTTAAAAAACCAGGGGCTCTACACAGTTCCAGAAGGAGCGTTAGGAAACGATTGACAATTACAGGGGAGGGAAGTAGAGTAGAAGAAGAAGGCGTAGAGTAGAAGACAGAAGAGGCTCAAGTAGATAAAAAGTCGAGGACTAATAGAAATCCTTGAGTAACCCAAGAAATATTGAATTTAACTGATGAAAGAAGAAATTGAAAAATGCAGTGAATGAAGCACACGAAAGAGAATACAAACGTCTAAAAATTGAGAATGACACGAATTGCAAAATTGTTAAGCAGGAATGGCTAGATGAGAAATGTAAGGATTTAGAAGCATATACCACTAAGGTAAATATCGATGCCACCCACATAAAAATTAAGGAATTAAAAAAAGCATAGAAGGGAACGCAAAAAGGCGGAAGGAGTATATAGAGGGTCAATACAACGGATATGTTCTTCAGGGCAATATTATGGAAACGGAAGAGGATGTAGATGAAGATGAAACTCAAGATATGATACTGCGTGAAGAATCTGACAGAGAACTCAATGACGTAAGTCGAAACAAGACTCCGGGAACAGATTACATTTCGTTAACACTACTAACAGCCTTGGGAGAGTCAGAAATGACATCTGATGAGCAAGATGTATGAGACAGGCGAAATACTCTTAGACTTCAGGAAGAATATAATGACTCCAATTCCGAAGAAAGGAAGTGCTGACGGGTGTGAAAACTACCGAACTATCAGTTTAATAAGTTACGGTTGCAAAATACTAACACGAATTCTTTGCAGACGAATGGAAAAACTGGTAGAAGCCGACCTTGGGGAAGATCACTTAGGATTCCAGAGAAATGAAGGATCACTCGAAGCAATACTGAACCTACGACTTCTCATTGAACATAGGTCAATGGAAGGCAAACCTACGTATAGCATTTGTAGACTTAGAGAAAGCTTTTGACAGTTTTGACTGGAATACTCTCTTGGCAGTTATGAAGACAGGCAAAATAGAGGGAGGTAACGGCTCTTAGTAATTTGTACAGAAAGCAAATGGCAGTTATGAAAGTCGAGGAGCATGAAAGGGAAGCAGTGGTTGAGAATGGAGTGAGACAGGATTGTAGCTTAACTCCGATGTTATCCAAGCTGTATATTGAGCAAGCAATAAAGGAAACAAACAGAATAGAGTAGGAATTAAAGTCCATTGAGAAGAAATAAAACCTCTGAGGTTTGGTGATGACAATGTAATATTGTCAGAGATAGCAAATGCCTTAGAAGAGCAGTTGAATGGATTAGACAGTGCCTTGAAAGGAGGATATAAGAAGAAAATCATGAAAAGCAAACGAGGATATTGAAACTTATTCTAATTAAATCAGTGATGCAGGGGGAATTAGAGTAGGAAATGAGACCCTTAAACTGTTACCTGAGTTTTGCTGTTTGGGCAGCAAAATAACTGCTGATGGTCGAAGTAGAGAGGATATAAAATGTAGACTGGCAATGGCAAGAAAAGCGTTTCTGAAGAAGAGAAATTTGTTAACATGGAGTAGAGATTTAAGTGCAAGAAACTTTCCTGACAGTATTTGTATGGAGTGTAGCCATGCATGGAATGGAAACATGGACGATAAACAGTTTAGACAAAAAAGGGAGAAGCTTCTGAAATGTGGTGCTACAGAAGAATGTTGATGATTAGATGGGTAGAGCACGTAAGTAATGAGAAGGTACTGCAAAGAATTAGAGAGAAAAGAAATTTGTGGCACAACCTGACTAGAACAATGGACCGGTTGCTGGGACACATTTTGAGACGTGAATTGGTCACAAATTTACCAGTTTAATACTGGAGAGAAGCGTGGGAGTAAAAATCGTAGAGGGAAACCAGGAGTTGAATGCAATAAGAAGAGGGAGGAGGAAGCAGTTATGGACAGAGACAGAAAGGCGGAGGAGGAGATCGTCGAGGAGATGGAGGAGGAGGAAATAGACAGAGGGGCAGGAGACAGAGATTAGGACGTACATCCAAATGCCATACATATTTAACAGTAGTGAAGCATTGCTACGTTCACTAATAGATCATAATGGCGAAGGAGTGAGAAGAAGAAAGTGTCAGCTTCCTTCCTGTTTCAACGTAGTGTTTCACCATCTCTGTTTTGGTTAAGGAATAACCTATAAAGATTAAACGTTGTACTCCAGAAGACCGAGCTTTCTTATCGCTGGCTATAGTTGGTTTGAGATGGAAGAATCTTGAAACAGTCTCTTTCGTCAATGAGAACATAAATTGTAACTGCAAGTGTACGGTCTTCAGTTCTACACTAGTTTATTCACCCATGGTTAAATGAAATAGTGATAATGGTTTACAAACATAGATGAGTTTCTACCACAAGTAAGAACGAAATTATTATTTAATACTAACCCACTACCTGTAGTGAAATTGCTCCTTTGCATACACCACTCAGCTGAAAACTAGTTAGTTTTCAAATGATTAATTAACCTTTCTCATGCTAATGTTTATCAATGTTTACTGGAATAGATTTGTTAACCCAGTCAGTGCAATAAATTGTTACAAACAGTATTCTTTCTGCTGGTACATCTCACTCCACAGAGCGTCTAGATAAAAAAGAGCTAATTACAAAACTCTGTTCTTTTAAAAGACATTTCATAGATACATCTATCTAGAGACTGATGGTTATTCAATCGTTGATAAACTGTACTTCACTGGAATTCATGTAAACTTCGTGACTAACAGCTGTCTAAGTGACTCTTAGAAATCTCGTATCAGAAAAACAACTGATAAGCAACTTGCAGCGCTACTATAATGTGCCGATGTCTGTTCACTTATATTCTCGGATATGACAGGAAAGAAATACAGCATCAATATTTGCTTTGATCAGGTAATCGCTCCGTGTAAAAGTAAACCTTTGATGTGCCTGCTTTTGGCAACTGAGCAGCACCCATAGAGGATCAGTAATAAACAGACACGTTCGATGCTGTGCATCGATTGCACTCTGACCACCACAGCGCTACGAACCATCATCAATAAAGCACTGACCCTTGCTCACCAATAGAAAGAGTGGGCAGCGCCACACCTGCAGCAAGGCAGTGGTCAGCACCTCAGTTCAGCACTGACTTAACCAGCAGCCTATTGCTGGTCGGTCCCAGTTCGGTCACATATTTCGAGCATTAGGAAGTCAATACTTAGTCTGCGTTCTGTAAGGTCATAAAGGATTGACAAAATAATTGCAAATAGAAGGCACAGTAATCCACTTCATAAAGATAAATTACGTTTCTTTTCTATTTAGAAATGAAGTGTGTTGTGTTGGCAGAAGAGCCAACACCGTGTTACGAATGGAAGCCGAAATGCACGCGTTTTAGCTCACGCAGGCTGGCGTGAGGACGGAAGAACTATACTGACGTGAGGTCTGCAACATGACAAGGAATTAGAATTCAGAAAGCGGACGTAATTAGTTTGATACTTAACTTAAATCCATTAATGATGATGCTCATGACGGTACATGATTCACAATATTGTCTGTTCAGAAGTCATTCTAATTACTGAATATGGCGACTTGTTAGGTCGTAGCAAATGACGTAGCTCAAGGCTACGCTAAACTATCCTCTCTGCAAATGAGAGCGTCTGTAGTCAGTGAAGCATCGCTAGCAAAGTCGGCTGTACAACTGGGGCGAGTGCTAGGGAATCTCTCTAGACTAGACCTGCCCTGTGGCGGCGCTCGGTCTGCAATCACTGATAGTGGCGACACGCGTGTCCGACGTATACTAACGGACCGCGGCCGATTTAAAGGCTACCACCTAGCAAGTGTGGTGTGGGACGTCAGCGAAGCCTTGAGATAAGGAAATTACCACTAATCTGAAATTCCCACAGTTTTCTGGATTTCAATCCACAATTCGAAATTTCCGCCAAAATTCTTAATTACCGCGAATAGATCAGGTGGGGGAGGGGGAGGAGGAGGGGAAGGGTGGGGAGGTGGTGGGGACTCACGTGCTGCCTGAGGAAAACTCATGTGATCATCTGGGGCTGGAGGATAATTAATTGATCAATGAATTTGATACCAACAGTGTCCTCAGAACCACATCATCCCATTGCTTACGAGCGTGGGTCCCAGGAGAAACTGAGACAGAATAGTGTAACAGGAATCTTTGGATTACGAGTACAACCAAATGTAGAAGATATGACTGGAAGATCATGTGACTGGAAGTGCCACCATGTTCGATCTTTAGAGTATAGAAGGCGACTTGTCAGTCACAATCAATGAGTCTATTGTGGTAGTTGAAAGTGTCAAAATTGATACTTCCTAAATGCTTAACTGTACGAGTCTGCATTCCACTTGGGAGGCCACCTAGATGAAAGTGATTCCACCCACACTAATTTCAAAAGCATGACGTCTGGAGGAAGGAGGAGAGGTGTATGTTTCTGGTTGGTCCAGAGAGGAAGGCAGTGGAGAAGGACGTTGGTTGGAGCTTAAACTGTAAGTGACGTTTATCGGCAAAGCAGTTCATAGATTTTGTCTGATGATCAAGGAGGTGTCTGCGATCTATGACTGGTTTGTCTATGTGTTCCATAGAGAAATTATGGGTGGGCGGAGAGGTGAGTGCTTGGGGCTTAAACTGTTGGTAGTGTTTATCAGCAAAGGCGCCGACGAGTTACGACAGGTCTTGGTGGAGGGGAACGCGCTCTTCCTGGACGATTGAGCGTTGCTTTTGAGGGCTACTATGTCGGAGGTAATGACACATATGAGGTCTGTTCCAAAAATCGGAAATCTGTCAGCAAATTTTTTCTACGCTTACGATTTACTTATTGTGCATGGTCTCCTTCGAAATACACTCCTCCACAACTGACACAGAACTCCCATCGCCGTTTCCACAATCGGGAGCATTCTTGGTAAGCCCCATGTTGGATCACTCGAACCGCTCTCTGAGAATTTTTTTTACCTCGTCTATCGTTGCAAATCTTCGTCCTTTCGGTCTGAGGGGGCAGATCAACACTTCAACATGATATATGATTTTCACTCTCTCGAGGTTTGTTACAAGTATAGTATCTTTGGTTGGAGGTATAGAAATTCTTTTGTGATGTCACATAATCTAGTAATCTGTTGTGGTATTTCTTATGCAATATGTTTGGCTTATAGAATCTGATGTGTCGGCAGAAGTGCCAACACCGTGTTGTTTGAGGAAGCCGAAATGCACGCTATAAGCTCACGCAGGATGGCGTGAGGTCTGAAACAGGATACTTAATGAATGCTATAAAGAAAACTACGTAGCTGCTGGAATACTTAACTTTAATCCACAATTGGTGAACATTGGTCTTGTTACTGTACATGCTTCATTAGATACATAGCAAAGGAGAAATGGCGCTTTGCTAGGTCGTAGCAATTGACTTAGCTGACGGGTATGCTAACTATCGTCTCGGCTAATGAGAGCGTAATTCTCAGTGAACCTTTCCTAGCAACGTCGGCTGTACAACTGGGGCGAGTGCTAGTAAGTCTCTCTAGACCTGCCGTGTGGTGGCGCTCGGTCTGCGATCACTGACAGTGGCGACACGCGGGTCCGACGTATACTAATGGACCGCGGCCGATTTAAAAGCTACCACCTAGCAAGTGTGGTGTCTGGCGGTGACACCACAGAATCCTCTATGACGCCACCATTTCTACCAACATTTTAGTTTGTAACAGTATGACGTCGCACACTAGTTAATGAAATTGTGACGTAGCAATGATACAGAAATTTGGACTAATGTTGTAACATCAGGACGACGGCAGGACGCAATGTGATGTGACGTGACATGTGACGCAACGTTGTGACACGATGTGATGCAATGCTGACCCATAACTCGCATTGGAATAATCCGTAGTTTCCTTCCACACTAAGTTAGTAAGTGTCTTGCTCTCTTCCTCTCTCTTAGACATATCTGTACATGTATACCTTTTTAAGTAAATAATGTATCTTGACACAGTTTTTACTCACTTTAATACTTCCCTGTGACTGGCTGGTGACCGTTTGTGGGGCACAGGGTAAGCTATTTTCGCCATCTTGAAGTTTTTATGGTCTCTTCTGTTTTTAATATTTCCATGTTATTGGTTGGAGACCGGGGGAGGGAAGTGTGTGGCTTTCCACTGATAAGGATTTTAACGACACTGATAACATCATTGTTCCTGGCCCTGAATGGAGGCAATTGAAATGTCAAAGGACGAGCAGAAATTTTATCCTGAATGCCCACTATATTGCTATTTGTGCAATGTCCATGTGACGATTTCCAAGAACATTTTATATTGTGGTACAATTGTAGAAGTTGCACAAGTTTTTCGACGTGGTCATTAGCCCACGACGTCACTGTACCGGTGGCAATTTAAACTTCATGTCACTTGAAAACCACAGGGAATCTCACGGCCATTGTGAACGTGGCGCTCCGCGAAAGTGCCCGCATGTGTGCACAGGCCGCAATGGGCGGAATGTCGGGTCACGACTAACGCTATGGCGGGACCTGTGGGTTTTCTAGAATGCAGCGGAAATATCAGCGGCCCGTTCGTGTGTGGCCAGCTATTTGAGTAAACAGGAAAAAATTTTCACTATAATGATGTCTTCATTCTGCAGAAAATGAAAACTGTGTTTAGGAAAAAAGCGAATGGAGAAGAGAAACAATAAATATTGGATGATTTTCCCGAAAGTAAACTGAAAAGAAGTGATACATAGGACAGCGTGTTTTAAGTGTAATTTTATAAATAAGTGGTCTTTTGGCGTCAAAGGGTAATATACTTACGAAGTTGGCAAAGCATTTTCACCCAGACAAATATTTCGTTTGCAATACTCCGAAGTATGGCATTGTGTATTGTGTGTTGAACCGGGGACCTAGAAACAACGGAGAGGCTTCGTCCCGCCGTAGCCCTCAGTGGTTCACAACCCCGCAACAGGCCACAGTGGTCCAACCACCCCACCGCCGCCCCACACCCAACCCAGGATTATTGTGCGGTTACGCCCCCAGTGGACCCCCCCTGGGAACGTCTGTTACCAGACCACCAGACGAGTGTAACCCCAAATGCTTGTGTGATAGAGTGGTTATGGTAGACGCGTACGTGGAGACAATGTTCCGCAGCAGTAGCCGACATAGTGTGACTGAGGTGGAATAAGGGGAACCAGCCCGCATCTACCGGGGTACATGGAAAACCGCCATGAAAACTGTCCACAGGCTGCCCAGTACACCGGACCTCGACACCAATCCGCCGGACGGATTCCTGCTGGGGAATAGCACGCCCTAACGCTCGGGAAGCAACGCGTTAGACCACGCGGCTAGCTAGGCGGGCAAGCGTGGTATACTGTAACCACATTTTGTTTCGTGAACGGGTGGCTTTAATGGCGGATGGCGGTGGGGAGGTGGGTTGGTACAGATTTAATTTACATTGCTTGACAGATGAAGTCAATAATACCAGGCAGTTCATCGTTACAAACATAGTATCACTTTCAATGTTTCATTCACGAAATCGAATAATTCCAAGCTCAAAGTGATAATATTCTGAGCTGGCTGGCTCGTGTTATGCTTTGCATTAAACCTTGGTTGCTATTCTGTGATGAGTCACCCGCGGTTATTGCGGTTATGGTGTTATCCTCTCTCTCCGCGAGTCGCAGCAGCAGCTTGTATCAATATTCGCACCCTTGTGCTATCTTTGGCGTCTCGCTTATAGTTTCCGGCTGTGCCGTGTGCGAGCAGTTGGTCGCTTGGCGTGAAGCAGCGAGGAAGTCTCCATGGGGCGTGTCTGACCGCGGCCGCAGATGGCGTCCACGTGCGGTCGGAGGGTGAGGGGCTGTTCCCATTGCTACGATGTCCGCGTCTCATCGATACTGGACACGAAAGTTGGGTCTTCACTTAATCTGCCAGCAGGCCCAACTGTTGACATTGTGTTGTTTGAATTTCGTTGTGGGCAGTTGGGGCATTTCCGCGAGCAACACCGTGTTTCCAACTTGGCGAAATTCTAGTCGACCTCCTGTGGAATTTAACCTAACTTTATTATTTCTGAAGTGCACCAGCGAAATGTTCTACCTTGTGCTCGTTAACGTCTGCCGGCCTTTAGTGGCCGAGCGGTTCTAGGCGTTTCAGTTCGGAACCAAGCGACTGCTACGGTCGCAGGTTCGAATCCTGCATCGGGCGTGGATGTGTGTGATGTCGTTAGGTTAGTTAGGTTTAAGTAGTTCTAGGGGACTGATGACCTCAGATGTTAAGTCCCATAGTGCTCAGAGCCATTTTTCAGCCGTTAACGTCCCGGTTACCTGCCCTGTGTAAATTCCTCGTCTTATTATGGCTGTCCAGCACGGTGTGTAGTTTGACAGCTGAAGGTGTAATTTGTTGTTCCATTGAACTCCCTGTTGGGTGCTGGTTGGGTGGAGCGGAAGTTACCCTGTCGCTTGGTCCATTGATTGTCTGTCGGTTGGGTTGCCTTCGGATTGAGAATTGTTGGGCCGACTGCCTGTCTCACCTAAGCGAGCGCTGATGTTTGAATTCCCGTCCGACCCTTGGAAACTTCTGATCGCTGTTTGATGTGCTACTTTTTGTCATTGTTTCTTTATGCATGGCTTCTAGCCGATTTTAAATTAAAGTTGTTTTGACCTTCGGTCGTGAGATTGTTTCGGCTTTCAGCCTAATTTAGAGAAATGTTTTAAGACAAGGCCTTCTGCCTTTTAAAATTCAAATTCCGGTTTCTGAGGCTAAAGTTATTGGCCTTCAGCCGATTTTAAGTTAAAGTTGTTTTGCCCTTAGGGCGTGAGATTCTTTGGGCTTTCATCCTAAATTAGAGAAATGTTTTAGGATGAGGCCTTCTGCCTTTCAAAATTCCTATTCTGGTTTTTGAGTCTTAAGTGATTGACCCTCAGCCGGTTTTAAATTAAAGTTGTTTTGCTCTTGAGGCCTGAGATTGAATGGCACATTTAGCCGGGAAATAACTTCTAAAATTAATGTTTGGCTTGCTCTGTTTTTAATGTTTTCTTTACTCTTGTAATCTTTGTCAAATGAATAAAGTATTATGTTCGAGTGCAACTGTCTCCTTTCCGCAAATTAAACTATCTTTCCTGTCCTTGCGGATATAGCAGGGGATCTCACATTCATCTCACTTCAGTGTGAGAATTACTTGAAGTACCATACCAGTACGTGTAATAGAACAAAACAAGTCATCGTTTAACGTTGCTACCAAGAATCTCGAAATGTTCTTGAATAACTTACTTCAAACATATATACAACGTATTTTTTCATATTCGGGCGGACATAACCTCTATACCTTTGTAATATTTATGGCACAAAAATATATCCATGATATACGAACAGCGAAAATTGTTATCAAAAACTTTGAAACATTCTTGACTAACGTGATACTGTTGTTATCAGCATTGCTCCTTTAGACAACAATTTACAAGTTTTCTTTTAATCGACAGTGAGTTCGAAAATGCTGTAGTATGCATTGCTGTGAAAATAAGTAACTACATTTTCTTTCTCGCAGACCGTTTTAACTTCCACAGCAGAGAGTTTAAACAACTAGACAACTCGCTCTCCCGTGTATATTATTTCTTCTTGTATAACAATTTTTACAAAATTTGCATGCACAATTGTGTGCTGCTTTTTTTTCCTTCCTCGCAGTCGCTCTTAACAGAAAACAAGTAAGCTCATCGGATTTTGATTAAACTACTGCTAACGAAACTTAATAGTCCGAATCATAGCAGCCCTACCCGTTTACAGATTAAAACTATACTAAATTCTTTTTTTGAAGCTGCCATCAACACTGATCCAGCAGCAGGAGCGGTCTCTTATAGCCCATAATCCGCTGATGGCAAGTATTTACCCCGTCATTTTAAGCGACTTTATTTCCCAATCAGGATTTGTTGGCGATAACAATAAAAAAGACTAAAGGTAAGAGAGAGAGGGGGAAGTGGAGAAGGGGGGAGAGTGAGGTGGTGGGGGCGTGCGAAGGGGGTGGGGAGAAACGGTTATAGAGATGGGGAAAGGGGAAATGGACAGAGAGAAGTAGTGAAAGAGATAGACAGGGTGAGGGTGGAAGGAGATTGGGACGTTTATCCAGTTCCTATACATGTATTGATCAGCCAGAACATTATGACCTCCGACCTACTATCGATGTAAGGGCGTACAGGTGATTGCAGCGTCACCTGGTGAGGAATGACTGCTAGTGAGACACACATATCACGCATACAGTTTCAGTGAGCGTGCTGTCCGTGAGTAGGATTGGTAAGGCTCGCGATCTACACTCCTGGAAATGGAAAAAAGAACACATTGACACCGGTGTGTCAGACCCACCATACTTGCTCCGGACACTGCGAGAGGGCTGTACAAGCAATGATCACACGTACGGCACAGCGGACACACCAGGAACCGCGGTGTTGGCCGTCGAATGGCGCTAGCTGCGCAGCATTTGTGCACCGCCGCCGTCAGTGTCAGCCAGTTTGCCGTGGCATACGGAGCTCCATCGCAGTCTTTAACACTGGTAGCATGCCGCGACAGCGTGGACGTGAACCGTATGTGCAGTTGACGGACTTTGAGCGAGGGCGTATAGTGGGCATGCGGGAGGCCGGGTGGACGTACCGCCGAATTGCTCAACACGTGGGGCGTGAGGTCTCCACAGTACATCGATGTTGTCGCCAGTGGTCCGCGGGAGGTGCACGTGCCCGTCGACCTGGGACCGGACCGCAGCGACGCACGGATGCACGCCAAGACCGTTGGATCCTACGCAGTGCCATAGGGGACCGCACCGCCACTTCCCAGCAAATTAGGGACACTATTGCTCCTGGGGTATCGGCGAGGACCATTCGCAACCGTCTCCATGAAGCTGGGCTACGGTCCCGCACACCGTTAGGCCGTCTTCCGCTCACGCCCCAACATCGTGCAGCCCGCCTCCGACAGGCGTGAATGGAGGGACGAATGGAGACGTGTTGTCTTCAGCGATGAGAGTCGCTTCTGCCTTGGTGCCAATGATGGTCGTATGCGTGTTTGGCGCCGTGCAGGTGAGCGCCACAATCAGGACTGCATACGTCCGAGGCACACAGGGCCAACACCCGGCATCATGGTGTGGGGAGCGATCTCCTACACTGGCCGTACACAACTGGTGATCGTCGAGGGGACACTGAATAGTGCACGGTACATCCAAACCGTCATCGAACCCATCGTTCTACCATTCCTAGACCGGCAAGGGAACTTGCTGTTCCAACAGGACAATGCACGTCCGCATGTATCCCGTGCCACCCAACGTGCTCTAGAAGGTGTAAGTCAACTACCCTGGCCAGCAAGATCTCCGGATCTGTCCCCCATTGAGCATGTTTGGGACTGGATGAAGCGTCGTCTCACGCGGTCTGCACGTCCAGCACGAACGCTGGTCCAACTGAGGCGCCAGGTGGAAATGGCATGGCAAGCCGTTCCACAGGACTACATCCAGCATCTCTACGATCGTCTCCATGGGAGAATAGCAGCCTGCATTGCTGCGAAAGGTGGATATACCCTGTACTAGTGCCGACATTGTGCATGCTCTGTTGCCTGTGTCTATGTGCCTGTGGTTCTGTCAGTGTGATCATGTGATGTATCTGACCCCAGGAATGTGTCAATAAAGTTTCCCCTTCCCGGGACAATGAATTCACGGTGTTCTTATTTCAGTTTCCAGGAGTGTATCTTGAGTTTGACAGAGAGCAGATTCTGATGGCCCAGAGGCTATGCACTAGCATTTCGGAAACTGTGCGACTTGTTGGCGGTTGCATGATCTGATGAATCCCGATACCTCCTTCATCATGGCGATGGCAAGGCGTTAATCCATCGTCTTCCTGGAGAACAGCTTCTTGACACCTGTCCTGTACTGCAGGACGGAGACAAGCTGGAAGCGGCTCCATTATGCTCTGGGGAACATTCACGAGGGCATTATGGGCCCCGTGGAGCTCGTGCAAGGCACCATGACGACGAAGGAGTGTCGTATACTGCTTGCAGACCACTATACACCTTGATGGCGATCAAGTTTCCTGACAGCGGTGCCATTTTTCAGCACGATAACAGGCCGTGTCACAAGGCCAGAAGTGTGATGGAGCAGTTCGAGAAAGAGAGTGGCAAGCTCCCGTTGATGTGCTGACCTTCCAACTTGCCAAATCTGAACCCCATTTGGGATGTAATTGAACGTTGCTCCAGAGCTCATTGCATCCCTCCCTGAAATTTACTGGAATTATGTGACTTGCGTCCGCAGATGTGGTGACAACTCCCTCCAGCTACTTACCAGGTGCTTATTGCTTCCATGCCACGATGCGTCACCGTTGTTCCGAGCCAAAAGTGTACATACCGGCTATTAAGAACGTGGGCATAATATTCTGGATGATCAGTGTGTTTACCAATTGTGAAGCATTGTTTGGTTCGCTAGTTATTTTACAAAAAGTTCTGCAGTTGTCTATAAAATTAATGTTGTGTTATCAACCATAACTCAGTTAGAATGCTGTTAAGGCTAGATAGTTACCTCAAATACACTTGTTGTTTGAGCTCTGTAATAATAGTCATCATTGAAGGCAGGTCTGGTACGTAAATAGGTGGAATCTGTGCACTTCAGTCTGGATGATAGCATTTGGACTGCGTCAGACGTAAGCCCTCACTGAATGGAATTCCAATAACTCGCTTCCCCAGAGATGAAAAGGCCCGTTAAACTGGTCTTCAGGAGGCAAGCACGGGCAGCTGCCTGCGAACAAAGTACTCATTAACGTCTTTGTAGGTCTGTGACGATCGATCAACCGTAGTTTCGTTAGGTTTTGATTTCTCCGTTCGTGAAACTAAGCGCAATTTCTCGAGTTACCTGTGTGCCACTCATTAGCATTGTTGTTACCAGAAAAAATATATAATATTCTCAGTCTCTTTTATGTTTTGCCACGGCGTGAAAATGGTGGTGTATTTATCGCACTGGTAAAAGGTTTTCTTAGGAACTGTGCTATACAGTAGAATAAAGCTTACTTACAGTATGTATGAGTTACTGTGTTTCATCGATAATGTGAGGCCTTCCAGAGGCTGCCAGATCATTGAGTTCTTTTATCGATGGCCAAAGAAATTTCAGCGAATCACGTAACGATTAAACAATGAACTTGGAATGATATCAACATTGTCTACTTTCCAAACAGACATAATGTCTACCAATCTGCTGTTATTGCCATTCAGAGTCTGCTCACAGCTCTTCGTTTCTGAATCTGGCAACATGCGACGTGAGCGGTTAATGTCGTATTTCTTTAAAGGATTGTTATCATCATGGTTCGTTCGAACAGACTGAGAACAAAGAATCCCTGAGAAGAATAAGTTGGATCTGTGAAGCGGTTTCCATAGCAATTTGCGCTTACATTGGCTATCGTAACTAGCTGAACATATAAAATTATAGACACGTCATTTACATCTCACCATCGCAATGAGTGACGAGCTTATATGACAAGTTACTTACCACCATAAATGCTTCTTTATACACACACAAATGGCCGTAAGTTTCTTTTGTTCAGTTCTCAAAGGGAAAACACTGTCTAAGCAATAAAACATGTTCAGATAATGTTTTTCTTTGGTTGGAAGATAGATTCCGCCACGGAAGCTTTACTCTTTCGCCATCGAAACAAGATTCTCACGTTTTCCAGTTTTCACTAGAATGTGATGCATTCGAAATTAGACAAGATAAAAAAAAGAAAAGAAATCGAATGTTTTTACAGGAACCCTGCTTTTAAACCTATCGTTGATAGGCTTCATCTGCCCCTTCCCATTCCCTCCACACCAGCACACACCAATACACACACACACACACACACACACACACACACACACACACACACACATTTGGTCAGTCCGAGAACCAAATTGTCACAGTACAACTGTCCTAAAATTTTGATTTCACAAAATTTTTATTTTGAAGAACAGTTTCACAAGTAGAGGAAGGATAAATGGAGATAGTTATCGGTAGTTTCACGTTTTATTTTAGGGAAGCCACACGTGTACTTAGGGTTGCAACGATGCTGTTGAGACGAGTGCTCATCTCTTGTGATCCTCGATGTCGAGTATAGAATGACTTAGCTGGTGTTACAAGATGGCGAATGATTTCGCATCATGGAAGTAATAGTAGTACGTTCTATAAACAAAACTGGATAGGTTTATCAATTTTGGTCATGAGTCTTTTGATTGGTTTGATGCGATCCACTACGAATTCCTTTCTTGTGTCGACCTCTTCATCTCAGAGGAGCGAATGAAACCAACGTCCTGAGTTATACCAAGAATATATTAGAGTCTCTGATTTGCTCTATACTTTTTACTCTCTACAGTTCCCTACAGTACCGTGGAAGTTATTCACGATGTATTAATCGATGTCCCGTTATCTTGCCCCTTCTTCTTTCCAGTGTTTTGAACATTCTTGTTCCTTCACTAGTACTGCGAAGAACCACTTCATTCCTTGTCAGTGCAACTAATTTACAAGATTATTGAATAGCACAACATCTCAAACACTTCGATTCTCTTCTTTTTCGGTTTTCCAACTGTCGATGATTCACTACTGTATAATGCAGTTCTTCACACCTACATTCTTACAAGTTTGTACATCTAATTAGGGCCTATTGTTGACACTACTAGACTTCTTTTGGCCAGGATGCCCTCTTACCGTGTGCTCATACTTTTGTATGATTTCTTTCTTTCGTCCATTATGTGTTAATTTGCTCCGAAGTTAGCAGAATTCCTTAACTTGGTCTATTTCGCAGTCACCATTTTGATGTTAAGTTTATTGCTAATGTCATTTCTACTATTACACATTCGTTTCGTCTTTCTTCTGCTTAGTCTTAATCCGTAGTGAGTGGTTATTAGACTGTTCGTTCCACTCAGGGGTTCCTGTTATTCTTCTCCACTTTTACTGAGGATATAAAAATCGTAAGAGAACTTTCACTCAGAATTTACATACTATTCAGAAACGTTATTTATATTTCCACCTCTGTTTCTTCGACGTATGTATTGAACACTAGGGGCGAAAAACTGAATCCTTCTTATATACCCTTTTTTTAATCCGAGCGCTTTTCTTTGTTTTCTATTGTTCTTAAAACAGTAATGACTTGTAGTGTTTCCGATGGAATTGTAATGTTTTGCTCTGGTTTGACTTTCAGATCTGCACGTTTTTGAATCACTTATGTTTGGTATGATACTGCCAGAGAGCAACACTGAACAAAAATCTTTTAACAATAAACGTTATTATAGTCACATACTCCGACATATTTCAGTCTCTCTTACCAGCCATGTTAATACCTCATAGAACGATACTTCGTCTGAAGTTGTATCACAAAGAGGTGGTTGGTATAAGAGGTGAGAGTTTTGCCCAAATGGTGATCCTCGACGTATGTTCCCCGATACAAAAAATGCTACCGATAAAGTTATTTATTATTGAATTATTTCAGCTCTTCTAGAAAATTACCGAAAATGAAACCTGCTGAGTAGTGTACACCTGGCTATACGACAATTCGGAAATATTATCCAAGTGCAAATCGCTGTTGCATCTAGTGATTACTGAATGCATGTTGCAGCTTTTTCCTGTATGAGTCAGTATTGTCAACAGCAAAAACGTAGATGGGATACATGTACAGAGGTAGAATTTCGTGTCACCAGAACAATGGTGTACATAAGGTAAAAGTTGTGACACCACAGATCAGTCTGTTCTCCCTTTTATGAGGTAAGAGAATGATTGGTAAGGGAATTGCAGTGCTCCAAACTTTAGCGATGATGAAAGTAAGCAACGTATCAAGCCTTCACATTACAACGTCTGCGACAGTACAAACAATTTTTATAGTGAATATAGCAGCAGTCAGTTTATGCAGAAGACCTTGAACGTGGTGATTTAAAGGATGTCGTCAGACTATTGTCGGTCCTGAGAATTTTAAATGTTCAGTTTCACAGACTGCTTGACCAGCTTTGGATAGTAAAATTACGCTTTTACAAATGTTTAGTATCGCAAACAGTGTGTAATTTATTTTGTTTCGCTTCAGCATTACCTGCCTGTGGATGCCAAGTCCAGATGTTAATGATTGCCAAATTAGCTACACCATTTGTATTACACTCAATGTCTTTCACCGTAACACTTGTATCATCTGAAAAATTAAAAATTTTAAGTTAACTGGTGGTTAGTGGCAGATCGTTGATGCATGGCAATAAAAACAATGAGCCAATAACACGATTCCAGGTAGATTTTCGTCTCTTACACGGTTGTTGACACTGGGGGACAACCTTTTGCTTTCTGCTTTAGAGATAGGAAATGAACCATTGGTGAAGTTCCTCCCCAATCCAATATTGCCCCATCTTAGGCAGAAATATGGCATTCTCCACACAGTCAAATGTTTTTGTTAAATCGAAGAAAATACCTACCAAATTTGTATGGGTTATTCCTTTCCAGAAGACAAACTACGAATCGGACAGCAAATTATATATCCTGAGATGTACCACTAATCTTATGGCTAATTGCCTCCAACAATAATTTAATGAGCAGCAATGAAGGAAATATAAATATCCCAGTGCTGATGTTGCAAACAAAAATATTTTTCCTGCAGCACTTTCCACAATTGTATCGTCCATTCTAATGACTGCATACCAGCCACTTTGCAACGAAGCTACTCTGGACAGCGCGATCTGGAAGTAACACAAGAGCAAAGGCAGTTTGTTACACGATACCACTGACGTCAGAGACAGTGAGAGGCTCAAACGGTGTTCTGCCGTACACACTGGTGAGAACGCTTGTGGAGACACAGCCGCGTGACAACAGAACAGGACGACGTGACGCACGTGATTCGCTCCTTTCCTCTTTATCTTCAGTCTATCTGCCTGGCGAGTTCTGTGGAGGTTTATGTAGCCTCGTGAGTCTTTTGTTTAGTTTACACTCCCTTGTACATTCCATTTGCTGTACCCAGTAATATGTCAGCTACTTAGTTTTATGTCCCACGGATAATCTGTGCAACTAACCTACTGATGTGGATTGAATAATTTTAAATTAATTGTTACAGGTTGACAACTACTCAACTATACGATATAAAAACGCCATAACTATTGCGTTAGGACGTTCAAACTGTACGGTTGGCCGAGGGGCATGATGGGAATAAGTACGAGCGTTGTTGTTTGGTTTGGTGAAGAAACCCACTTTCATTTGGACGGGTTCGTCAATGAGCAAAATTGGCGCATTTGGGGGACTGAGAATACGCATTTCGCGATCGAGAAGTCTCTTTACCTCAACAGGTGGCTGTGTGGTGCGCAATGTCCAGTCTTGGAACAATCAGTGCAATAATCATTGATGGTCTGGTGACTACCGAATGGTACTTGAAGGCTGTTTAAGATGATTTCATTCCCTTTATCGAAAGTGACCCTGTTTTCGATAATATGTGCTTCACGCAAGACGGAGCTCGATCCTATTGGAGCAGGAGAGTGTTTGATAACCCGGTGGAGCACTTTGGGGACCGCATTGTGGCTCTGTGGTACCAAGAGGCCACTGGCCACTCCTTTTTGTGGGGTACCTTAAAGACAAGATGCACAGTAATAACTTCAAAACCACTGCTGAGATGAAAACCGCTATTCAGGTTTCAGGGCATCGACAAAAGCGATGTTCGCACACTGCAACCGGTCGTGCAGAATTTTGCTGTTCATCTGCTCGACATCATCGCCAATGATGTCAGGCATATCGAACATGTCATAAACTAATACGAATATCTGTAGTGACGTTTATATGTTTCATAAAGTGTGCGCACGTCTTACTTTGTAAATAATTTATGTTTTTCTTAATATAGTTCAATAATTCTCACCCTGTAAATATTGTTATGTGCTGACCATTTAACAGCTTTATTAATGGAATTGTAATCTTGTAATTACGACACACTACCGTCTACATTTTACATACATAGGACTTTTTCTACTTAATAGAAGGAATTGTCAAAGAAATGCATGTGCAGTATGTTTAGAAATGTATCTCTGCTGTGACACAGCATGTATCATTGGCTATGTGATGAAAATTTTGGTGGAAGCATTTTGCTCCCTTGTATATGCTAAAGACAAGCTTAACGTGGTTGCTACAAACTTCATTAGCGAATACATATTCTATGTAGTAATTAATCGAATTTGATATGCAAATGAGAAAAACTTCCACCATGAACCATGGACCTTGCCGTAGGTGGGGAGGCTTGCGTGCCTCAGCGATACAGATGGCCGTACCGTAGGTGCAACCACAACGGAGGGGTATCTGTTGAGAGGCCAGACAAACATGTGGTTCCTGAAGAGGGGCAGCAGCCTTTTCAGTAGTTGCAGGGGCAACAGTCTGGATGATTGACTGATCTGGCCTTGTAACATTAACCAAAACGGCCTTGCTGTGCTGGTACTGCGAACGGCTGAAAGCAAGGGGAAACTACAGCCGTAATTTTTCCCGAGGACATGCAGCTTTACTGTATGATTAAATGACGATGGCGTCCTCTTGGGTAAAATAGTCCGGAGGTAAAATAGTCCCCCATTCGGATCTCCGGGCGGGGACTACTCAAGAGGACGTCGTTATCAGGAGAAAGAAAACTAGCATTCTACGGATCGGAGCGTGGAATGTCAGATCCCTTAATCGGGCAGGTAGGTTAGAAATTTTAAAAAGGGAAATGGATAGGTTAAAGTTAGATATAGTGGGAATTAGTGAAGTTCGGTGGCAGGAGGAACAAGACTTTTGGTCAGGTGATTACAGGGTTATAAATACAAAATCAAATAGGGGTAATGCAGGAGTAGGTTTAATAATGAATAAAAAAATAGGAGTGCGTGTTAGCTACTACAAACAGCATAGTGAACGCATTATTGTGGCCAAGATAGACACAAAGCCCATGCCTACTACAGTAGTACAAGTTTATATGCCAACTAGCTCTGCAGATGATGAAGAAATTGATGAAATGTATGACGAGATAAAAGAAATTATTCAGGTAGTGAAGGGAGACGAAAATTTAATAGTCATGGGTGACTGGAATTCGTCAGTAGGAAAAGGGAGAGAAGGAAACATAGTAGGTGAATATGGATTGGGGGGAAGAAATGAAAGAGGAAGCCGCCTAGTAGAATTTTGCACAGAGCATAACACAATCATAGCTAACACTTGGTTCAAGAATCATAAAAGAAGGTTGTATACCTGGAAGAATCCTGGAGATACTAATAGGTATCAGATAGATTATATAATGGTAAGACAGAGATTTAGGAACCAGGTTTTAAATTGTAAGACATTTCCAGGGGCAGATGTGGATTCTGACCACAATCTATTGGTTATGAACTGCAGATTGAAACTGAAGAAACTGCAAAAAGGTGGGAATTTAAGGAGATGGGACCTGGATAAACTGAAAGAACCAGAGGTTGTAGAGAGTTTCAGGGAGAGCATAAGGGAACAATTGACAGGAATGGGGGAAAGAAATACAGTAGAAGAAGAATGGGTAGCTCTGAGGGATGAAGTAGTGAAGGCAGCAGAGGATCAAGTAGGTAAAAAGACGAGGGCTAATAGAAATCCTTGGGTAACAGAAGAAATATTGAATTTAATTGATGAAAGGAGAAAATATAAAAATGCAGTAAATGAAGCAGGCCAAAGGGAATACAAACGTCTCAAAAATGAGATCGACAGAAAGTGCAAAATGGCTAAGCAGGGATGGCTAGAGGACAAATGTAAGGATGTAGAGGCTTGTCTCACTAGGGGTAAGATAGATACTGCCTACAGGAAAATTAAAGAGACCTTTGGAGAGAAGAGAACCACTTGTATGAATATCAAGAGCTCAGATGGCAACCCAGTTCTAAGCAAAGAAGGGAAGGCAGAAAGGTGGAAGGAGTATATAGAGGGTTTATACAAGGGCAATGTACTTGAGGACAATATTATGGAAATGGAAGAGGATGTAGATGAAGATGAAATGGGAGATAAGATACTGCGTGAAGAGTTTGACAGAGCACTGAAAGGCCTGAGTCGAAACAAGGCCCCGGGAGTAGACAACATTCCATTAGAACTACTGATGGCCTTGGGAGAGCCAGTCATGACAAAACTCTACCATCTGGTGAGCAAGATGAATGAGACAGGCGAAATACCCACAGACTTCAAGAAGAATATAATAATTCCAATCCCAAAGAAAGCAGATGTGAAAATTACCGAACTATCAGTTTAATAAGTCACAGCTGCAAAATACTAACGCGAATTCTTTACAGACGAATGGAAAAACTGATAGAAGCCGACCTCGGGGAAGATCAGTTTGGATTCCGTAGAAATGTTGGAACACGTGCGGCTGTGCTGACCCTACGATTTATCTTAGAAGAAAGATTAAGAAAAGGCAAACCTACGTCTCTAGCATTTGTAGACTTAGAGAAAGCTTCTGACAATGTTGATTGAAATACTCTCCTTCAAATTCTGAAGGTGGCAGGGGTAAAATAGAGGGAGCGAAAGGCTATTTTACAATTTGTACAGAAAGCTGATGGCAGTTATAAGAGTCGAGGGGTATGAAAGGGAAGCAGTGGTTGGGAAAGGAGTGAGACAGGGTTGTAGCCCCTCCCCGATGTTATTCAATCTGTATATTGAGCAAGCAATAAAGGAAACAAAAGAAAAGTTCGGAGTAGGTATTAAAATTCATGGAGAAGAAGTAAAAAGTTTGAGGTTCGCCGATGACATTGTAATTCTGTCAGAGACAGCAAAGGACTTGGAAGAGCAGTTGAACGGAATGGACAGTGTCTTGAAAGGAGGATATAAGATGAACATCAACAAAAGCAAAACGAGGATAATGGAATGTAGTCAAATTAAATCGGGTGATGCTGAGGGGATTAGATTAGGAAATGAGACACTTAAAGTAGTAAAGGAGTTTTGCTATTTAGGGAGTAAAATAACTGATGATGGTCGAAGTAGAGAGGATATAAAATGTAGACTGGCAATGGCAAGGAAATCGTTTCTGAAGAAGAGAAATTTGTTAACATCGAGTATAGATTTAAGTGTCAGGAAGTCGTTTCTGAAAGTATTTGTATGGAGTGTAGCCATGTATGGAAGTGAAACATGGACGATAACCAGTTTGGACAAGAAGAGAATAGAAGCTTTCGAAATGTGGTGCTACAGAAGAATGCTGAAGATAAGGTGGGTAGATCACGTAACTAATGAGGAGGTATTGAATAGGATTGGGGAGAAGAGAAGTTTGTGGCACAACTTGACTAGAAGAAGGGATCGGTTGGTAGGACATGTTTTGAGGCATCAAGGGATCATAAATTTAGCATTGGAGGGCAGCGTGGAGGGTAAAAATCGTAGAGGGAGACCAAGAGATCAATACACTAAGCAGATTCAGAAGGATGTAGGTTGCAGTAGGTACTGGGAGATGAAGCAGCTTGCACAGGATAGAGTAGCATGGAGAGCTGCATCAAACCAGTCTCAGGACTGAAGACCACAACAACAACAACAACAACAATGAGAAAAAAGATCGCCTCAAACAAGGTTCCAAATTGTACTAAGGCAAACTGATTCTAGAAAAGACAGATGGTTATGGCCCCAAGTTGGGCGCCCGCCAAAACGTAAGGAATGGAAAATGAAGTATGGAAACACCAGTCAACAGCCATTTAGCATCTGGGATGTAATACATCAACTGGTATGTATTTGGGGTGTAGAATCCGAATATATCTTTCAAAATGTTCTGGCATATACCATTATTGGGTTTTAGAAGTATTTTTATTTTTCACATTCAGTATTTCGCTTTTGCTGTTCTCCTGTTTTTAAGTTCAGTTGTTTGTTTTTGATTTGAAGAGGAGAGCTAGAAGATCTACAAATCTTCAGTAAATGGTTGGTGTGGTGCGCCCTTCAATGAGCTCTCGCTTGACACCGCTGAAGTCGCAAATGGCGGTTGCCTGGGGTCAGTGGATTGCGCGCTACAGGGCGTCTAGCTCGGAGCTGTCCTTGAGGTACCTGATTTGTAACAGTTCGTTGTGCCACTGTGGTGCCAACTGCCGCTTAAATTGCTGATGCATATGCAGTACGATGCGCCATAGCCACACGCCAAACGCTATGGTCTTCCCCGTGGGTTGCGCCTCGCGGCCGTCCAAAGCCTAGTCATCTTGTGGCCGTTCATTCCCACGACTACAGCTGCCAACTTTCATGTACACTGGCTACATTCTCGTCAAGTCTTTCTGCAGTATCGCAGAAAGAATATCCACCTTGGCGTATCCGTACAAGACGACCACGTTCAGATTAAGTGAGGTGTTGACAGTGATGCCTTTGTCACCTTAAAGGCACACTTGACTAACATCAACTTACCACGTCTAGTTTCAAAGGTAACTAACGCTCACGAGTGTTAAAGCATGCGTTTGAATGGAAATGACCGTTTGGCGTCAGTGGCCTGGAGGCCCCTTACGGGGCAAGTCCGCCTTGGTGCAGGTCTTATTACATTCGACGCCACATAGGGCGACCTGCGTGCGAGATGGGGATGAAATGATGATGAAGACAACATAACACCCAGTCACTGAGCGGAGAAAATCCCCGACCCAGCCCGGAATCTTACCCTTAGGACGGCAGTCCGTCACGCTGACCATTCAGCTATCGCGGCGGACATGTGTTTGAATCAAACCTGATTTGCATTCTCATAGTGTAGCTACTAGCGCGACTCTTATGCGACTGCCGCAAAGTTTGAATATACATTATCTTTCAGATATAGAAACACGCCTGCCAACATTCGTTTATGCCGCACAACTCCTTCATGGTGTTGCGATTTTTTTTCCGTCAGTGTATATACGCGACAAAGTGTTAATAAATTTGCATTCTTACAAACGAAAGAAACACAATTCAGGAGTGGATAATAACATTTAATTGGCAGTATCAAAAATCAAAGACACTGTATTGCTCAGGTACATTTCACAGGTGATGACAGTGTACAGCACGGAATAATTTACACAGATTTGTCTCGGTGCTATGGTTCCGTATACGGCATGTGATGAAATATCGATGTATCAATAAATCGATATTTCCTCTAGAAAATACCAGTACATATCGGCAATATTTTCTTCACGGATACAACTACATCCAAATGATAGTGTCGAGTGCCGATATTTTTATTTCGTCTTACATTTTATTCGCTATTTTCAGTAAATATTTGAAACTGTTCTTTTCAAATTTAATACAACACAATTTATTTTCATTGTGTGAAGGAGACTTACTACTTTTTGAGATTACATCACTTCCAGTCTTTATCTCTGGACATGTGAGGCGAGTATAGGTGGCACAAAAGAAGTCCGACTGTATTGGAGGTGGGCGGTGTGAATGGAATAGTAAGATTTCCGATATGAACAATTTCCACACAAGTTGCGTTAAAAACCAATTTTATTGCAGCTAGTGTGCTATTTCTTCACAGTGGCGACAGATTGAAAAAGGGTTAGTTCGACATGTAGCCAACGACAAATTAAAAAAATAAGGTATCAGAAGTTAACTGGAATGAAATATTGCGTGACAATGCACCATGTACACAGTTGAAATTATCAACACAACAGTCGACCACAAAGAACATTAATACAAGCTTATCAGCTGTACAGAGGCCATAAAAAGAAGGCTTTCACGACCGGATGACATAGCTGCTGGACCACCTTTCAGCATGTGAGGTAGTGGTTCAAGAAACTGTTCTGTTCCTGACGTTTCGTCCGAGAACTGCGCTGGACATCCTCAGAGGCGCTCCTCCACTGAGTCTTGTCGACTGACCCGACATCTGAGAGGGACATATATACAGTAGAAAAGGGGGGCATGGTCGACGTAACACGTAATGAGCAGAGATAAGGGTAAAACTTAACTATCGATTGTCCTCTAGTCAAAGATAAAATTGACTAGAGACTCTGCTGATCTACTGTCCATACGTCGTTAAGTTTCATTGTCTCGTCTTTCCTATTAAAATTATCCTGATGCTTAGACATTTCAATGGCTTCTCTAGATAGTCGTGGATAATAATTTAAAGCTGTAGATAAAATTTCTGTTTCAGAAAACTTCACTTCGTGGATTCCTCACTGAAGAGCATGGTGTGCTGCAGCTGATACCTCTATTTTTCCTAGTCGGCCAAGTCTATTGTGCTCTTTTAGCTGTGTATTTACGTTCCTCTTGGTAGCTTCATTCTTCAACAAAGCTATTTTAACTTCTTTTTGAATAGAGGTAGATGACTTAATCAGATTATTGGTTTTCCTCAGTGCGCTGGCTGCAGGGTTCTTCCTAATATTTTGTTACTGTCCTGAGGTTGAAAGTTCAAAATTTTGTTTCGATAATCCTCTGTATTCATAATAACAGTAGCATTCCCTTTATCAGCAGGGAGAACAACTATCTTTTCATCTGCATTTCAATCTCTGAGCCTTCGCCTCGCCTTTTGCTAAATTACTTTCCAAAGGTTTACTGTGGCATGAGACCCTGGTGGTTTCGATTCGAACTGCATTTGCAGTTTCATTGGGGGGATTTCGTGTACCTGCATATACATTTGCGATGATATCTTCAACTGGTGTTATAGCGCAGTTTCCTCCTTTTGCAAGAACGGAAATCTCGTCTTGAGACTTGTTAACAATAGTATCGGGCAACACCGTATTGCTTTTAGCCACTACGTTAGTTTGTAACTTTTCGGACGTTTTCTTAGTTAGTGCCATCAGTTCTCCCTCATACGAAATAGCGGGATATCTGGCAACTCGTTTACAAACACATACTGGGAAAACTGCTTCATATATAAAAGACTCGCGTCTTTTTATTGAGAAACTTGAAGAACTAATTCTGGCTCCTGAAGATATTCTTGTAAGTTTTGACATAGTGGCCTCATTCACTATGATTCCAGTTAAAGTTATGATTTTCATAACGGATATTTTCCCAAGAGATTTGACTGCTCTTTTTAGACATTGCCTTACTTCGAGTCATTTCCAGTGGGACGATGAATTTCACGAGCAGCTTCATGGTGTAGCAATGGGTAACTCAGGTCCTGCGATAGCTAATTCCTATATGGAGAAATTCCAACAATCGGCTCTGGACAAAGCAAATAAGAAACTATCTCGCTGGTATCGGTTTGTAGATGACACATTTGCTGTTTGATCCCATGGTAGAAAGGCCTTGGACAAATCCAGTTCACCATGGAAATGTAAAATGGTAACAGAATATCTTTCTCGGATGTTTTAGTTACGAAACGGTTCGATGAAGTTTACAACATAAAGTTTTTCGGAAAGTAACACATACCAACAGATTTTTGCATTGCATAAAAACTCCAGTCACCATCCACAACAAAAGAGGTGTGTCATTAAAGTCTTGTCGATAGATCCGAACGCATATGCACATTGGAACACATGGAGGAAAATGGCTACTCAGCGAAAGAGATAAAGAGAATTTTAGGATCACGGAACACATAACAGAAGGACAAGGATGAACCACAACTACGGAAAAATATAGTTTCTCTCCCCTTTATTAAAAAAGTGACGGATCAGATTGGTAAGATTTTACAGAAACATGACATCAGACCGGTCCTTAGACCAACAAAGAAACTGAGTCAAGTACTCCGATCTGTGAAGGATAAACGCTTTCCTTTGTCTTCATGTGGTGTATACAAAATTCCGTGTACTTGTGGTAAAGTTTACATTGAAACTAACATGAGGAACGTAAATACGTAGCTGAAAGAGCACAATTGCCGACTTGGCAAAATAGAGGTATCAGCTGTAGCAAGCATGCTCTTCAGTCAGGAAACTACGAAGTGAAGTTTTCGGAAACAGAAATTTTATCTACAACGTCAAATTATTATCCACGACTATGTAGAGAAGCCATTGAAATATGTAACCATGAGGATAATTTTAATAGGGAAGAGGAGACAATGAAACTTACCGACATATGGACAGTAGCTCTACAGAATGTCTACACAATTTTATCGTTGACAAGACGACAATCGATAGTTACGTTTTACCTATATCTCTCCTCATCATGTGTTAAGTCGACCACGCCCCCTTTCCTACAATATATATGTCGCTCTCGAACGTCCAACCGGTCAGCCGGCAACACTCAATGGAGCAGCGCCTCTGAGGATATCCTTCGCAGTCCTGGACAAAACTACAGGAACAGAAGAGTTTCTTCGACCACTACCTCACATCCCCAAAGGTTTACCATCAGCTATGCACAGTGACCCATTATTAACTTACAAATTTTAAAATTGTATTTCTTTCAATTCTTTCTCTGACGGGGTATAGCCAGGTTGCTATCTAATAATAAATCAGAACTTAAGTATACAACTCTTTAACCGGCGCCGCCGCTATGGCGGAGAGGTTCTAGGTGCTTCAGTCCGGAACCGCTCTGCTGCTACGGTCGCAAGTTCGAATCCTGCCTCGGGCATGGATGTTTGTTATGTCCTTAAGTTTTTTAGGTTTAAGTAGTTGTAAGTCTTGGGGACTGATGCCCTCAGATATTACGTCCCATAGCGCTTAGAGCCATTTGAACCATTTGAAACCAGCAGTACATTTACATTGAGCAGCGGATATTTTTTTGGACCGATAAGTCATTATTTTTCCTTTCGATGTATCAAAACTTTATGCCGAAACAGTGGGGGAAGCAATAAAACTTTTTTAATCGTCGGATTCCCGATATTTTTAAAAATATCAACAGTCCTCTTTCCTAATAGTTAATGTTCAGAAGCAGGTGATCGTAAGTACTTTGTATACAGTTTTAAATAAAAATGGCTGCCGCAGAGGAAAACGTAGAGTATTTTGCAACGACTGTTACTGAACACAGGAGCAATGAACGAAGTCTTTGTATGACAGTGAATGTTTCGGAGCTCACACTGAGCTTAGAGACAGGAGACAGGAAACTAGAATTGCTAGCTAGCTTCCTGGAGCAACGTCTTGTGGAGGTCCCGCATTCACCTTTACAGCCATATATGGATAAGTACAGCGGGCAGCGGAGAAGTTTGTGGCGGTGAGAGGGAAAAAAACGTTCCCCTCGCTTCCTTCCGCCCCGCCGCTGCACTTGCACTCTGTTATCGGCTGTCTGAAAAGTATTGCCTTACCACTAGTCGTCGTTCCGGCCCTTTTGATTCATTCTGCGTCGTTAATGGTCCTGCATTTTTATTTCATTTCTATTATGTACAGCACCAGTGCCAATGAGGAAAACAAGAAAATTGCATGGAGTCAAGAAATCGACTAGCAAATGTCATCATATGTGATGTTTTAACTGAATAAAACCAAACGAGACCCATGACCACAGAAATGTTTTACAGAAGCACCGTATTTCTGATACAGCAGCAACTCATACCATTTACACACAAATGTAAAACTTGGCAGACGTTATTCTAGAATTGTGGACGCCCTGAAGACGTACACAATCTGATATATTTACATTACTCGTGCCTAATCAACCTGTAAACGACATAGTGTTCACCCAGGTGCATCCATGACAATATTTTGAGAAGGATTCTTGTTCTGCCCTACAGAATGTCAGAATGATCACCTAATTGGCTGTCATGTTTCTCTCTCGTGCATTTTACCCAGTATTAGATGACACTGCCCATCGCTTAGTCTCTTTGGAGAACGAAATTCGTATCTAGTAGAAGATACAACATTATCACGAGCACGTCATTGCAATTAGGTTCTTAGTTACTGAATATTACATACATCATAAGAACGATTCAGACTGAAATGATGCACAATGAGTGTATACAGGTATCTGTTTGTGAGTCTGGGAGATTTGCGGATTACTAACCGGTTTAATAGAACGAAGATTTTATACTGAAGTACTCATCCATGGACGTAACCGGGGTTGTTGACCGACGTATCACCTAAATGAAATTACACACGGCCAAGTTGCCGTGTAGTGAAACTGAAAGATGTTTTAATTTTCAATCATAAGAGGAGAAATGGATACCCACTATCTATAGTCAACAGGGCCGTCGGTAGATTTCAACTGTCGGTACATCTTTAGCACTATCGGCTATCGCCCATCCGTATTTTAGCCAAGACCAACTACTGTATACTTTCGGCCGTACTTCAGCTCACTTGTTTTCCCGTTAATAAGTACAGTTCTTACTTGTAGCTGAATTCAATGTACGTGCTGCCGTGTATTGCTTTTGTGCTGCGAGTTCTTGTGATAGTTTCAAGTTATGTAAAGGTTTTTACTGAAAAAGAGGAGAAAAACTAATTTTTGTTCGTCCACTATGGTTATGGCAAGTTAAAAATAAGTTCACACTCTCAGTTTAATGTCAGCACTTGAATTATTATTTGGAAGTTAGTAGAACGTTGGGGTCACAATATATACGCTTTTCACAAGGCTGCACTTGGGTTGTGGTGGCCAGGGGCTTCAGTCCGGAACCGCACGACTGCTACGGTCGCAGGTTCGAATCCTGCCTCGGGAAGGGATGTGTGTGATGTCCTTAGATTAGTTAGGTTTAAGTAGTTCTAGGTTCTAGGGGACTGACGACCTCAGATGTTAAGGCCGTTAGTGCTCAGAGCCATTTGAACCATTATTTGCACTTGGATTAGCCTGTGTTGCCAAAAAATCACTTAAACTACCAAAAATATCGTCCAAACGGCGATGGCTGCTTTTCTTTAAAGAAGATTCTTCAAAATTCCTGCATTAGTAGCCTAAATGGCGAAACATCGCTCAATCTGGTCTGCATGGTGGATCTCAATTATGAAAACCATTTCCGATTCGAAACGTCGGAGAAGGATTTGTGGGGAGTGGAAGGGGAATATAATGACAGCACATTCTATAGTTGGTTCGTTTCTAAACATTTTTTCAGAGAGCTGCTTGAAATCTTTTGAGCTGAGTGAACCCTTCATACCCCTCCGCTCCCAACTTTGGCTCTGAGCACTATGGGACAATACTACTGAGGCCATCAGTCCCGTAGAACTTAGAACTACTTGAACCTATGTAACCTAAGGACATCATACACATCCATGCCCGAGGCAGGATTCAAACCTGCGACCGTAGTGGTCGCGCGGTTCCAAACTGTAGCGCCTAGAACCGCTCGGCCATTTCGGCCGGCGCTCCCGACTTTCGTCGAGTATCTGTTTACACTCTTGTAATACTATAAGAACTAAAGCTGTTGTGCCTTTATCTTCGAACGGTAAAACATTTAAGTTGTAGAAACAATTACATGAAACTAATTTTTTCGGTACTTTCGTGACAGTTATGTTATGTTATGTTAACCGGGTACCTAGAAACGAAGGAGAGGCTCCGTCGCCATTGCAGCCGCACTGTTCCGCAACCCCACGACGACTACCGCAGTCCACTTCACCCCTCCGCCGCCCCACACCGAACCCAGGGTTATTGTGCGGCTCAGCCCCTGGTGGACCCCCCAGGGAATGTCTCACACCAGACGAGTGTAACCCCTATTTTTGCGTGGTAGAGTAATGGTGGTGTACGCGTACGTGGAGAGCTTGTTTGCGGAGCAATCGCCGACATAGTGTAGCTGAGGCGGAATAAGGGGAGCCAGCCCGCATTCACCGAGGCAGACGGAAAACCGCCTAAAAACCATCCACAGACTAGCCAACTCACCGGAACTCGACACAAATCCGCTGGGCGGATTCTTGCCGGGGACCAGGCGCTCCTTCCCGCCTGGAAAGCCGTGCATTAGACCGCACGGCCAACCGGGCGGGCTTCGTGACAGTACTCATATTTAATTTGATTTTGAGAATAATTATTTAATTATCTGGCCAACAGTATTTATTTTAACCCTGGTTTGCGTAAAATTTAAACAATGTGCACTGTTCAGCGAAATTTGCTTCGGAAGGCGGCTGGCGTTCGTTATCTTGTAGTGTGCATGAAGATAGCTGACTTTTGGAACGGCGATATATCATCTATTAAAGTTTTACCACTGTTATGTTAGACTGCGATTTTCTCACAGTCTGTTACATGTGTTATAACATTATGTTACAATATGGTCTACTTACAAGAACGATGTTTTACTGTCTAATTTCATATTCCTAATGTGTTTGGAACAAGTGGTCGAACTGTCACAGCTGTAATGTATTTGTAAACAAACGTCACGTAAACGATAAATACTATGTAGATCGTAGACGAGTTTATTAGTATCAAAGACTGTATAATAATATTACTGTGGATAAACAAAAACTCGTTTATGAGTTCGCATACATTAGAAGTCTAGTTGAAATCAGTGCATAAATCAATGGCAAGATCACAAAATTTAAGTTTATATTATTTTTGGATTCCGATATATGTTATAAAATAATTGGGTTGCTATATGTTCAAGTTGATTTTTGAAATAATAATTTAATAAGAAGTTACTGATCACTTAAGGAAGTTAAATTTTAATTTAATGAGAAATACTTTAATAAAAATTGAGTCTGAACTGAGAAACTTGGGGTGCTTTGACATGCTGAAGGAATTTTGAATTGGTGTCAGGTAAGTAGTAAATTTAAATACAAGATTGTAGTAAGAAAAACGTAGCTACTGTCAAAAGAGGTTAGAATTCGTTCATTATTATAAGTTACACAGCATAACATTAAATTCTTCTACTCTGCAATAGTGAATCTTCTATTTGAAGACTGATATGTTAGCAAAGAGGCAATAAAATATATAACAGCTGTAACTCGCAGCTGAATTTCGATAAAGTGAAGAATCATATCGCCAAATATATATAAATATTTAATTGTGCACTTAGGTTTTTTCTGTTGAGAATATATGCCACACCTTTTTAAGGAAAACGTTTCTTGCTTATTTATTAGTACAAATAATAAATGTATGAATGCCCGCCAAAGGCAAATAATGTACATAAAATTAAAAATAGCAACAAGGAGAGAAGAAGCAGTGATTTGGAGTATACATAAACAAGAGGCAGAAACACCAATAACCATGAAAGATGCTTTATAAATAAAGCGTCTGGCGTGAAACGCTTTTTAAAGATATTGCAGTAAGCGTAAGACAGTAAAATCAATAATAGCTGATAAATAAATTTGTTTGCAGAACAAATGGAAAACAAGAGCCTTTTTAAGGTCCTCTTTAACAAACTTGACCCTCCCTTTGACAAATTCCCGGATACATCCTTGATTCAAAACAGATCTAGTGATAATTATAAATTAAATATAACTTTTGTTTTAGCTGCATAGGTTACTACTTTTGAAAAAAAAAATTGTTTGTGAAGTAGAAGAAAATATCCGTAAGTTTTCTTTTTAGGCCACATAAATACGTTTTCCTAACTGTTGGTACTTTTTTATTATTGGGAGAAAGATGAAAGATTTTTCTTGATGTACACTGATCCCGTTTCTCAGTCACCTGCATCTTGAGTAATGAGTTATAAAATTCCTTCTTCTTCTAATATCGTAGCTGTGGACATCAGTGATCTTCTAAACTGTGATGCATTATTTATAATTTACTTTATTATCGAATATACAAAATATGAAAAAATGTATATGTTTTCTAAAAGTCTCTGCAGATGATTGTGCGTGAGGTGCTGGCTTTGCTACAGTAAGTACTTTCCATTGAAGTTCTGAATTACGGCAGACAATGATGTTATAATTAAGCTTTATTTATTTCATCAACTACCATTTATACAAAGAATAAATACTGCTGTACTGAGTTGCTTAAGCAGCTCGGTAAAAAGTTATTGTGTTTAAGTTTGGCAACGAATACTCCAATCTTCAGTAAAGCTTTAGACACTGTTCTTAACCACATTAGTAATAGATATCTCCAGGACCGTTAGTATGACGGACACTATATAAACAACTGCACATTCAAGCTAAAATATTTAACCTACAAAATCTCTTAAGAAGCAACACACAATATTCCGAATGTTTATATGCTCTCCTCCCCCACTTCAACCTGCTTCTCCCTTACTTTGTACAATCGACGAAGTAAATATTTTTATTATTGGCACACCTTCTTTGAAATTGATGTATTATTGTCAGCGTAGTGTAATTTTCCTTCAGTGTTGCACTGTTCCAGTTGTGAAGCGACGACAGCGGACTCAGTTCGACTGTTGATGACAAGTAGTGGCGTGTGTGTTGCTATATGAGTTTCCACTGACAGGGTTAGCAATAGCAGTGATAATGAGAGCACCTAGGGATCGCTTGGCCAGGGCCCCATCTCGCAAAGCAGCCTTGCTTGATCGGGAGCAACGTGTTTGTATTCCAGTCAATTTCAAAGGTAGGCTGTAAGTGGAAACATTTCAGAATGTCAGTCACCAAATTTAGAGGTCTCCAGCACAATCCCATCGCAGAACAAAAGTTACACGTTACGATCAGCGGTCGTCAGTGCATGGCCACAATAAAAGAAATCTAAAAATGAATGAATTGAGACAATATGTTTGTGAATAATATGATCTGGCAACGACATGGGGCAGGGAGTTGCAGCCTGCCGTGCTGTGTTGCCACAATTTCCAAATGCCGTGACTTCCACTAGAGAGTGCTTTTTCGACGAGATTGCAACACACCGTAGTTCATACACGAATAAAGTGGTTTTCTGGTATGCGGAAATTCCAAGTTATGAGGAAGAGTTGGAAATTAACTACCTAATATTGTGATATTGGTTGCGATGCTACCACCACTAGCTGGGAGCTTGCTCGAAGACAAAGGATTCACTGATAGTGTGTAGTTACCATTATCACCAGGACCGAGTATACTTTGCTATTTATCTGCTTGAATTTTTTGATGTACAATTTCAGGGCCACTGGACTGGGCGTGGTTCAGCAACACTTGCAACCTGAATGAAGTCGCCACCTCAAACCCTGGCACATACTACGCCAGACAACCAATTATGAAGAATAACCCTCGTATTACCAACCGGGGTATTCTGACTACCCCAGGTTGATTTTTTTCCCTATGATAATGCTACCTGAAGGACCACATGCCTGTGGTTTCATGACTTTGTACTAAAATGATTGACGTTGAATTCACACTCGCGACTATCAAATTTTCTTGGCTTATCATTGTTATTCAAGTCATTTATTGGTGGGATTGTGAGACTACCCCGCTTGGTATGAAACGCCTTATTTTCTTATTTGTAGAAAAAGAAGATCTTGGGAAATATATCTGTTATTCATCTTCTTTGTTGAGTTTTCCCATAGATCCAATGTTTGTTATTGTTGATGGTTAATATTGTTGAGTTTAATTTGACGTTCACTGTTGAGCTGATATTACACGAGTCAGTATTTCACCAAGTAAGGATGTGCAAACGACTTTCTAGCGAAGAGATCATGGAAATTCTATACAATTCTGATGCCAGTGACGATGAAAATGAATGGGACATTGATAATTAAATGAATGAATATATGGAACCTCTTGATAAAGACTATATCATAGCATCAGATGAAGCACTACACGTTCACGTGAACAAGTAGAAGAAGAAGAAGAAGAAGAAGGAGAAGAAGAAGAAGAAGAAGAAAAAGAAGACGAAGACACTAGAGATTTGTTTGTTTCTGGAAGTAGAGTACAATTTTCTGGTGAACCATCAAAAGTGGACGGCGTCGACGTCGCAACATTTTGAACGTAACACCTTGCCCAGTGAATGATGGAAAAACAATCAAAACTATAACAGAGTTATTTTTATTATTTATCTCACCGGAAATCGTATCATTGTAGAAGAAACGACCATGGAAGCCAAACGAGTAATTTCTTTGTGGAATGCTGCTCATTCTTCGAACAAAACGACATAGGGAGATATAAATGCAACTGAAGTGTACGCTGTAGTAGCAATTCTAATAGGAGCTGGGCTAACTCATGGACATCGCACAAGTGCTTCCGATCTCTGCGGAGGTAATGTTGCCTTTCGGCAACCATTCTTTTCTGCTGCCACGTCAAGAAACAGATTTTTGTCTATACTGAAATTCTTGCGATTTGACAACAGAGACACAAGAGCACAGGGAATTGAAGAAACCAAGGACAAGCTACAAGCCTTCAGTGTTCGTGTTCGACAAATGTCAGTCTAACTTATGAATACGTAACTGTTGACGAGCGATTAGCAGCGTATCTAGGAAAATGCCCTTTTAGGGTTTATATAAAGAGCAAGCCAGACAAGTACGGCATTAAAACTTGAGTTTGTGCTGATGTGAAGAGATATCTTACTTATTGCGGATCCAAATTTACACAGGAATGGTGGGCAGTAGTCGGGAAGTGAATCAAGGGCAGAGAGTTGTTTTGGATCTGATGGAGCCATTTCTGAATAACGGTCATGGTGTAACAACTGATAATTTTTTCACCAGTTTTCCATTGGCTGGTGAACTACTAAAACGAAACACGACATTGGTTGGTACCTTGCGTTCCAATAAAAAAGAGATTCCGAAGGAATTCTTGCCAAACAGAAAGAGAGAAGTTCACTCTTCAATGTTTGGTTTCACAAATGACTTGACCCTAGTTTCCTATGTTCCAAAGAAGGGAAAGGCAGTAATACCACTCTCTACTCAGCATAATGAGACAAGTGAGCGGTGAAGAAAGTGAACACAAACCCGAAATCATACTGCACTACAACAAAACCAAAGATGCTGTAGATAATGGGGACAAAATGACATGAGAATACAGTTGTGCTAGAGGAACCAGGCGGTGGCCACTAAGAATCTACATGGAAATGATAGATATTGCAGCACTGAATGCTCATATTCTGTACTCTCAAAGATCTCCTGAATGACAGAAGAATAACTGACGCTGACGTAAATTCTTCACGACTGAACAGGCATTTGGACTCAGCAAAAGGCATCATGAAAGAAAGAACCAAAAATTTAAACTGTCTTCATAAAGATGTACAAGATGCACTGAAAGCTTGTGGTATTGAAATTCCTACACCAGTGATTCAGAGCCAGTGTTCGAAGTTACCAACGCCATAGCGATGTCAAGATTGCAAGAGAAACAAAGATCGGAAAACAAGATTCTGTTGTGTAACGTGCAAGAAACCTGGTTCTATTATACACAGAGAAGAAACTGTTACTGTGAAGTGCATGCAGTGCAAAAATGTACTTGACTGAAAAGTTGAAAAGCGTCTTTTGTTATTTTACTGCAGTGACTTTTGAGGTACATGTATTATCAATTTTCGTTTCGTTGAGTACCGAGTTTAAAGAAAGATATAAGATTTTTTTGTGCTTTGTATCCATGATCTGATTAAAAACTTCTAATAGACTGAAAAGCTGTTTATCAATACTAAATAAACCAATTCAATTGAAATCACGACATCTTAGAACAAATATTACAACAAAACACAAAACTCTTTTGGGGTAGTCCAGATATCCCGCTTGGTAAAATAGAGGTGTGAAAAAGCTTGGTAACGGGAGGGATAATCAAGTACCTTGTGATCCAGAGTCGGTACAGCACTGACGAGGAATTACGTGAAATTTTTGACCAAGACTTTCGAAGCATAATTCCTGAGAACTACCAGAAGATGTAAATGGGACTTGGGAACCCATAGTTGTTTGCATAAGACTCAATGGTGCACACACAGATCAGGTGTATACATACTTTTCATATGTAAGTGCTCCAGTATACAACGGTGTGCAGAATATGGTCCTTTACATGATGTCTGATTACCACGTACAGCAAGAATGCTCTTCAACGTGCTCCCTCGCTGGCCACTAGGTTGATCAAGCGTCCTCGCAGTAGTGCGTCCTATTCCTCCACCAGCGTGACTGTAAACTGCTGGACGTTCTATGGTGCAGGTGGACGTCCTACAGCACCTCTATCCGAAGTATGCCACACATGCTCGCGAGACTAAGTCAGGAGAACTTGCAAGCCAGTCCATTTTCTAAATATCCTCTCGTATCAAGAGCTGAATGCACCCCTGAAAAGACGCAGAACCTGTCACATTAAGGGGCTCCGGAAAGGCTCAAAATCATGAAAAGTTCAAGTTTTACTTTTTTGCGTTTTCTGAATCTGCAGACTATTACCTTTTAATAGATATATAATTTATTCAATTCCGAAGACTACAACTATTTTTAAATTTTTTTTGAAATGTGTTCTACATGGGCGTGACCCACTGTGGCGCTGTTAAACTGCTGTCAAATGGTGTTATTATTAACGTCCGTGTTCATCAGGTACATTTTAGTGATGTGAGATAAAGTATATGTTGTGGCTAACCTGTGATGGTTCAATATATATCGCTGGTGTGATTGTCGATTGTTTCATGTTTATTTACTCTGTCGTTATCTCGAAAATATTCGTAATTAATTCTGTTTCTTGAGTCTCTGTTTTGTTGAAGTATAATAATGAGTAAAAGTAAAGTTATTAGAAATCCTCTGAAGGCTTTTAAGAAAAGGCGAAATGTTGGAAAGCCAAAGGTATGTGTTAATACTGTAAACAATAAAGACGATGAAAATCCCCAACATAGCTTGTGTCCCAAAGAAGAAAACAGTTGATGTAAATACACTCCTGGAAATGGAAAAAAGAACACATTGACACCGGTGTGTCAGACCCACCATACTTGCTCCGGACACTGCGAGAGGGCTGTACAAGCAATGATCACACGCACGGCACAGCGGACACACCAGGAACCGCGGTGTTGGCCGTCGAATGGCGCTAGCTGCGCAGCATTTGTGCACCGCCGCCGTCAGTGTCAGCCAGTTTGCCGTGGCATACGGAGCTCCATCGCAGTCTTTAACACTGGTAGCATGCCGCGACAGCGTGGACGTGAACCGTATGTGCAGTTGACGGACTTTGAGCGAGGGCGTATAGTGGGCATGCGGGAGGCCGGGTGGACGTACCGCCGAATTGCTCAACACGTGGGGCGTGAGGTCTCCACAGTACATCGATGTTGTCGCCAGTGGTCGGCGGAAGGTGCACGTGCCCGTCGACCTGGGACCGGACCGCAGCGACGCACGGATGCACGCCAAGACCGTAGGATCCTACGCAGTGCCGTAGGGGACCGCACCGCCACTTCCCAGCAAATTAGGGACACTGTTGCTCCTGGGGTATCGGCGAGGACCATTCGCAACCGTCTCCATGAAGCTGGGCTACGGTCCCGCACACCGTTAGGCCGTCTTCCGCTCACGCCCCAACATCGTGCAGCCCGCCTCCAGTGGTGTCGCGACAGGCGTGAATGGAGGGACGAATGGAGACGTGTCGTCTTCAGCGATGAGAGTCGCTTCTGCCTTGGTGCCAATGATGGTCGTATGCGTGTTTGGCGCCGTGCAGGTGAGCGCCACAATCAGGACTGCATACGACCGAGGCACACAGGGCCAACACCCGGCATCATGGTGTGGGGAGCGATCTCCTACACTGGCCGTACACCACTGGTGATCGTCGAGGGGACACTGAATAGTGCACGGTACATCCAAACCGTCATCGAACCCATCGTTCTACCATTCCTAGACCGGCAAGGAAACTTGCTGTTCCAACAGGACAATGCACGTCCGCATGTATCCCGTGCCACCCAACGTGCTCTAGAAGGTGTAAGTCAACTACCCTGGCCAGCAAGATCTCCGGATCTGTCCCCCATTGAGCATGTTTGGGACTTGATGAAGCGTCGTCTCACGCGGTCTGCACGTCCAGCACGAACGCTGGTCCGACTGAGGCCCCAGGTGGAAATGGCATGGCAAGCCGTTCCACAGGACTACATCCAGCATCTCTACGATCGTCTCCATGGGAGAATAGCAGCCTGCATTGCTGCGAAAGGTGGATATACACTGTACTAGTGCCGACATTGTGCATGCTCTGTTGCCTGTGTCTATGTGCCTGTGGTTCTGTCAGTGTGATCATGTGATGTATCTGACCCCAGGAATGTGTCAATAAAGTTTCCCCTTCCTGGGACAATGAATTCACGGTGTTCTTATTTCAATTTCCAGGAGTGTATAACGAAGGATTGCTAACTGGTGAAGTGTACACTCATAAGCATAGTCTGCCTCATGCAATAATGAAGGTGATAAATCCTATTTTCAGAGACTTAGCAGCACCTGAACTGTTGAAAAAGTTTATTCACGGAAAAACTCAAAACCCCAATGAAAGTGTAAATAGTGTTGTATGGTCGAGAATCCCCAAGACTGTATTTGTTGGAATAGAAACACTTCACTTTGGTGTGTATGATGCTGTTGCGACTTTCAATGATGGCAACATTGTAAGGTGCAAGGTATTTAGAAATATGGGAATGAAGATAGGTTCTAACATGGTACGAGCGATGCTTGCTTTAGACAAGGAACGCCTTCGGGCTGCAGACAGGGCTGTAAAGAGTCTAGAAATACAAGCAAGAGTAAACAGGAGGAGGAACAAGAGGAAGCTGGAGGAGGAGTTTGCAGAGGATGAAGATAATCCATCCTATGGACCTGGAATGCACTAGAAAGTTAATCCAATCTTTGTCGCTCGATTCCCAAAACTTTTATTTTCTCATACTAATTACATGTTTTCTAAGGATCTTCCAAACATATTTGTTTCAAACTTTCAGTAAATGTTACACAGTACCTTCTGCATAATTTAACACAGCCTTTTTTTTAAAAAACTGTATATTTTTGAATATATAAATAAAAATTTGCAAAAAAATGTTGTGAATTTTCATTACAATTGAAAAAATATCATATTTAATAACTGAACTAAAATTTTGTAAAATCCCTGTGTTAAGTTGTAGCCCATATTCCAATAAATAATCTGTAAGAAGTTCAACTTCCTACCTCAAATACTTTGTGAGGAAAGATGTAATTTATAAGCGTTATTTTAACATTGCAAGTATAGGGCGTTCCGGAGCCCCTTAACCTTGACCGCGAAGAGTATCGTGTTCAAAGATTTCGATGGGGCACTCTCATGTAATATCCACCAAAACGACAATGTCCGACAATGATGTACTGTTCAAGCTTGTGGAGGTTCTGTAATGGTTTGGAACTTGTGCAGCGCTAGTGTTATGGGACCCCTGATACGTCTAGATACGACTCAGACAGGTGACACGTACTTCAGCATCATGTCTGATCACCTGCCTCCATTCGTGTCCTTTGTGCATTCCGACGGAATTGGACAAATCCAGCATCAAAATGCGGCACTACACAAGTCCAGGATTGCTGCAGAGTTGCTTCAGGAAGACTCTTTTGAGTTTAAACACTTCCGCTGGCCAGCTAACTCCTCAGACATGAACATTATTGAACATATCTAAGAGACCTGGCAAAGTGTTGTTCAGAAGAGATCTCCACTCCCTCATACTCTTACGGATTTAACTATAGCCCTGCAGGATTCTTGGTGTTCCCTCCAGCACTACTTCAGACATTAGTCGCGTCGATGTCACGTCGTATTGCTGCAGTTCTGCGTGCCCGCGGGGGTCCTACACGATATTAGGCAGCTGTACCAGCTTCTTTGGTTCTTCAGTGTACGTTAACCAGTGCTTTTTGTTCCTGTATTATTTAATTTCGGAATTAATATTAGTAAGGTAGCATTTTTTTAAAATTACTCACAAGTATTTAGTCGTTTTCGTCCGTAATGGACCGTTTTTGATGCTAGGGCCGTAAAGTTAAATTAGAAACTGCAGAGAATTTCTACATCAGTCGTTTCCTTTGATAACCTTTAAGTATTTTGATACTCACCCATTACTGGAAAAAAAACTGTCAACAAAATAAGAACTACAGTTTTAAAAATATTTCATTCTAGTTTAAGTTTATTTGCTTTCAATTTTCTTATCAACACTGTTTTAACAAAAGGCTTATGAGCTTGTTGCTGTGTGTTATGAATTACATAAAAGAAGCCACTCAGAAAAACCTTGTGAATGCTGCATATTTCAAGAAATTTAAAATTTTTTGTCTCAAATAAAGTAAAATTTTTGCAATTGTTTGACATTCTTAAGTATCAAAACAGCTTTAAATAGTTTATAAAGTTCTTTCCCTTTACTTTCAATGGGTCTTCTTTCTCTTAGAGGCAACTGCCTGCATCAACAAAATTTCATTAATCCTCGTGTGTCAATGTATAGTTCAAGTTTCATGTAGTTGTATTAATTGGCAATGACATGTCATGCAAATTTTACTTTCGTCCTTAAGTTTTGCACATCGATGCGACTCACACTGTTTTGAACCGCGGTTATCGAGAATCACCTCACACACTGTCGATAAGTTTAACTGAGGGAAAGAGGGTGCTGAACGGAATTAGTATAAGAGCAATGAACTCTAATCTTCATTGTAGGGAAATTTCGATATTTCTGGGTGCAGCTACAGAGTATGTTAAAACGTTTACGCTTCTACCAAATTAAGCAGCAGCTAAAAATAGGAACGTAAGGAATGCAGAAGGCTAAGTCGCTCAAATATCGTGAATCGTTGTCGTGAATGCGTTAAATACCTACTGTAACATTTACATTCCTAATCTGTAACTGCCCGCTCCGCAGCCGTTACAAAAATTCCATAAACGATTCTTCCCTGAATACTGCTACACCGTGAGGCACGCACAGTGGAATTTGCCCGTGGGTGAACGTTTTGTTAAGCATCGCAGAATTTATTTTGGAGTTATTTAAAACAGGGACCAGAATATGGAATGAAGGAAATATTTTTATATAAGGTGCAGTTGCTTGTTCAGCAGATGCTTTCACGAATGGGATTCCTAACTTGATAGTATTTGCACACCATAATTTTTTTGTAAAAATTGTGCAAAACAGAATCTCTGTGAAATATGTATACGTTAAATACATTTCGGTACTCCACAAGTCAGCACTCGGCAAGTGGCGGAGGACACCTCGAGTAGCAAAATCATTCCTCCTACACCCTCATCCTCTGACGTTCCCTCTCTGCGTCACTTCATTCTGTTCTAGTCTCGAACAGTATGGAGTGTCAAAAATTGTCGGTCTCCATGTGTATTTTCTTTTTCTTACTGATCGTCATGTGAGATAAAAGATAGTGGATAATATTGTTTTAACAAAGTTAGAGCTTAGTCTCCCGAGGACTATAAGGTCAAGCGGAGCACAAACTCAAGTTGGGAAGGAATAGGAAGATAAACCGCCAAAGTGATTTTCAAAGAAATGAATCAGCCATTTGCCTTGAGCGATTTCGGAGAGCTTTGGATCTTTATTGAGTTGTTTTGCAATGTTAGTCTGAGAAACTGCGGCGAACAACTGTATGCCGTGTCAGGAGCCATTTTCGTGATATACATATTCGAGGGTTCAGAACGTGTGTGTAGCTAAACAAAAGCAGAACTCTTAGCCGAATGTTCTGGACTTAAGCCGATAATCCAGCTTGGTACGTACCTCGTATAGACCAAGAGCGTTCCGAAAGCGGTCAGACGAGAGCATTTTAAGCCATTTTCTCCGTGTGTTAATTATATGCTCTTTAGATTCTTCTAATTAATCTCTTTCACGTCTCGCTTAATTGTGATTACGCTTCAGTGCCTGTTTAGCATTGGATTGTTCCTGATAGGTATTTAATGATACTGGGCAATAGGTGTTTGATTATAAACTCCTGGAAATTGAAACAAGAACACCGTGAATTCATTGTCCCAGGAAGGGGAAACTTTATTGACACATTCCTGGGGTCAGATACATCACATGATCACACTGACAGAACCACAGGCACATAGACACAGCCAACAGAGCATGCACAATGTCGGCACTAGTACAGTGTATATCCACCTTTCGCAGCAATGCAGGCTGCTATTCTCCCATGGAGACGATCGTAGAGATGCTGGATGTAGTCCTGTGGAACGGCTTGCCATGCCATTTCCACCTGGCGCCTCAGTTGGACCAGCGTTCGTGCCGGACGTGCAGACCGCGTGAGACGACGCTACATCCAGTCCCAAACATGCTCAATGGGGGACAGATCCGGAGATCGTGCTGGCCAGGGTAGTTGACTTACACCTTCTAGAGCACGTTGGGTGGCACGGGATACATGCGGACGTGCATTGTCCTGTTGGAACAGCAAGTTCCCTTGCCGGTCTAGGAATGGTAGAACGATGGGTTCGATGACGGTTTGGATGTACCGTGCACTATTCAGTGTCCCCTCGACGATCACCAGAGGTGTACGGCCAGTTTAGGAGATCGCTCCCCACACCATGATGCCGGGTGTTGGCCCTGTCTGCCTCGGTCGTATGCAGTCCTGATTGTGGCGCTCACCTGCACGGCGCCAAACACGCATACGACCATCATTGGCACCATGGCAGAAGCGACTCACATCGCTGAAGACGACACGTCTCCATTCGTCCCTCCATTCACGCCTGTCGCGACACCACTATAGGCGGGCTGTACGATGTTGGGGCGTGAGCGGAAGACGGCCTAACGGTGTGCGGGACCGTAGCCCAGCTTCATGGAGACGGTTGCGAATGGTCCTCGCCGATACCCCAGGAACAACAGTGTCCCTAATTTGCTGGGAAGTGGCGGTGCGGTTCCCTACGGCACTGCGTAGGATCCTACGGTCTTGGCGTGCATCCGTGCGTCGTTGCGGTCCGGTCCCAGGTCGACGGGCACGTGCACCTTCCGCCGACCACTGGCGACAACAACGATGTACTGTGGAGACCTCACGCCCCACGTGTTGAGCAATTCGGCGGTACGTCCACCCGGCCTCCCGCATGCCCACTATACGCCCTCGCTCGAAGTCCGTCAACTGCACATACGGTTCACGTCCACGCTGTCGCGGCATGCTACCAGTGTTAAAGACTGCGATGGAGCTCCGTATGCCACGGCAAACTGGCTGACACTGACGGCGGCGGTGCACAAATGCTGCGCAGCTAGCGCCATTCGATGGCCAACACCGCGGTTCCTGGTGTGTCCGCTGTGCCGTGCGTGTGATCATTGCTTGTACAGCCCTCTCGCAGTGTCCGGAGCAAGTATGGTGGGTCTGACACACCGGTGTCAATGTGTTCTTTTTTCCATTTCCAGGAGTGTAGAAACTTATCACCGATTTTACTGTTGAACAGCACGTTTTAGTTTATCCACATTTACTACTGTTGAGGGCGAGAGGCCACTATTTGCGATAATCACTGTTTGTGTTCATTATTTGCCAACTGTACTCAACAGACATAGCCCACATGCTAACAACTCCAACGCCTGGGTTACACTGAGATTCCTGTATGTGTTGTGTAGATCGTTTACATACACGATGCTCAGAAAACAATGGGCCACTTCCTTACTGGACGTATAGCTCGTCCCAACTAGCAAATCGTCTTATACATTTATGGCGAGAAGCAAAGACATACTGAGATATGGACCATTCTGACACATGACAGTCGTCTGTCCAGGAGGTTCTCAGTGTGGTCCTTTGCAATTCTTAAACGTCCTACATTCCTACTCCTCAGTAAATCACGCCAACGCTACAGCAGCCCTCGGATTTCGTCACACGCGCGGGATACCCGCGTCCATAATGTGAACTCGTTGTCGGTGCTTATGAAACCCACGAATGCCTTTAAATTGTGTTACAGCTAGAAATGTAAGGAATTATGTTATCATATTAGTGTAATGGAGAGATGATGCTACTGTACCTCCTCATCCAAACCACGATTCATTAAATGTTAGTGATAGGTACTGTCGTAAGAGACAAATAAAATATGGTAGCGCCCCGAGCATAAACCACACCCATTGTCTACCTCCCAGAGGAAAGTTCTCCAATAGCACGAATATTTGTTTGTCTGCCTCCCAAAGTAACGTTCTCCAAAGGCGCGAAAAATTTGTCGGGCAGATAACAACTATTCGTGAATCTCTCTGTTTTTCCTGAGATTATCCAGGATCGTCACAGGTCGGCATTTTAATCTCGATTTGGCTACGTTAGTGGTAGAGAGCGGTCAGATGCCATTCCTGTCAGCGCCAAATTCTCCTCCTTCACCCCCCCCCCCCTTCCCACGAACCCCCGCCCACCCCCTCCCGCCATGGACTGACGGTAATTGCGTACACCATGTGCCTGCGACTAGTGATTTACTTGTGAAAGAGCAAGAACATTTTCGAATTTTTTGTGAATTGTAAAACTGAGGCGTCGAAGTAGGTGTCAGACAAGTATTCGCTTGGCTGCATGAGGGAAACCACCTAAAAACCACATCCTGACTGGCCAACAAACGGGCGCTCGTAGTTAATGGGCCATGGGAGTTAGACCAGTGGCCGCCGCGCCACCCTGAATGCAGGAGGTTGCGTGCTGTCTTGTGCGGCTAGCCAGGCCGGTCACCTGTCATTTTTTCTGGTAATGTGAGTTGCCCACTGAATCAGTAACCCATCATTCCTATCCTCAGACTAATTCTAATGTGAACTTGGTGGCTTCCTTGCACGATAATTTGAGCATTTCCATCTGTCTACATGTTTATTATCTCACTCCGTTCGAGTCATATCCCACCTTTCAGTGGAACGCAAGATTTGAGCAATGGATTTTAGTTTTCCGTTTTAGAATTCACTTACAGAACACTAAAATGTCATGGTGATAATGTGGGCTTTGAGTCTGGACACACTTTGTTTGATACAGTTGCCGTAACTAATCGTTCAGAAACGTTCACACTTGTTTCACCGTCATCTTCTACTAGTCGTAGCAGTCGGTCCATAGTATCCGGCCTAAGAACTACGGAGGTTCACAGACAGCCTTGTTGCGAACAGTCCTTTTACCACAAGTTGTTGGAACATCCAGTCGAACATTTTACAGATGAAATGTAGCATTCATTGTTTCATTCGGTGCACATGAAAGGTAGCCATACCACGTCTCCCATTTCAGGGTTGGAATGCCAGAAAGGCATTTTACTATTGATGCTGTTCACACACTGCGAAATCATTAATCTTGAGCTGACCCAAGCACACAGCCTCAGAACGTTGTGAAGGGGGAGACTTATATAGGAGTCGACGTTTGACATAGTCACTGCAGTCAGAGGACTAAGTGCTGACATGAGCACGGTCAATAAGGAACTAGCAATAAACGTCCATTGGAAGACTGTCTGCAGCAATGAGGACAGACCGTTCCTTAAGTAAGTGTAAACATGTGTATCTCAACGAACAAGTGTAACAATACATATGCAAACATTATTTTTCCCCTTCTTTTGACCAATACTACCTCCCACAACGTGGCTGCGTTTGTCTAGCTGGTAGAGCACTATACTCCATCCCGAGAGGTCCCGTGTTCAATCCCGGATAGGGTCACGAAACTTTTTCTTGTTCCAGTCCCTCCAACAGAGTCCCGAGTCCTTTCAGAATGTTATCAAATGAATACCGAAGGTACAGTGGCTAAAGTTTGGCTGGGATGATAGGCCTGCCATCCTCCCCCTCCGAGTGCCACAGACAAGAAACAGCGCACTTTCCATGCTGTCAGGCCAATAGCCCAGTCGGAAACTTGCGTCACAATCTGCCTCCCGTAATGACATAGCATATTGCATTTTACATCATGTAGTAAGTATGTATTCGGGATACTCAGCATATCTTGGGTTGGCTCAAATGGCTCTGAGTACTACGCGACTTAATTTCTGAGGTCATCAGTCGCCTAGAGCTTAGAACTAATTAAACCCAACTAACCTAAGGACGTCACACACATCCATGCCCGAGGCAGGATTCGAACCTGCGACCGTAGCGGTAGCTCGGTTCCAGACTGTAGCGCCTAGAACCGCACGGCCACTCCGGCCGGCTCATATCATGGGAAAAAATGGCAAATTGTTATTAGGAGCACATGACTGTAAATGTCATCCAGCGACGTACCAGAGTTTCCATTTCTACTGGTTGACGCTAACGCTTTTGCTACGCCTTTGGTAACAAAGGTCAGTTTTTACGCTCACGGACCGCAAGCGGAACTCGTCATGATGGTCTTGACAGCTTTCGCTGCGTTTCATTGCGTCGATTTCTCCCATGCTACTGATTGAATCAGCATTGATTTCCACATCCTAATTCCAATAAATAATAACAGATAGCGTCAGCAGTTTGCAGAAGCATGATTTCTGTACTGGGGAAAACTTATCATCCAACCACGTGTATCAGCATAAAACGTTGTAGAGTTCACCTTTCCGTTGAATGTCCTGTAGTCTCAGTGACAGAAGACCTCGGAGGACCTGCATTAGCTTCATCTCACCTTTCTTGCTGAAAATCGTTTCTAACACAAACCGCCGTAATTTGTTACTGTTCATTTTTTTTCAGTCATCATTCTTCATTCCAGTTTGATGCAGCTAGCCACATATTCCACTCTTGAGACAGTCTCTGCACTTCAGAGTAGCTGTTGCGCCCTATGTATTGAACTACTTACTGCATGCATTCTCTGTCCCCTACAGCGCCTCCCTCTACTATAATTGAAGCTATTACTTTATCCAACAATGTTTTGTCGAGAAATCCTGCCTACTCGGTTCGCTAGACCAATAATCAAACAACTCTTGTTAATGAGTTTTATTACAATAACACCAGCTACTATAGTTAACTTTGATATAGGTGTCGCAAGCAAAGGGAGACATACAAAATAATTCAGTCTTTTTCAGACACAAGTCTGTGCTACATAGAGATTCCTAACGAAGTCGCTAACGTTGACGCTGTGGTCGAAGAAGCTATCGCTGACGCTGCTATCCAAGAAAGCAGCTACCAGTCGGGCGCACCGCTTATGTCCTCTTCACGTAGGGGCCGCTGCTGTCGTGTTGTCGTCCTGGAAAGGAGTCGGTAAGCGTGCGATTAGCTGACCTCTCCTCACAGCCTTCTCTTCTCTTTCGTTCCGACTGGCGTGCCGGTGCTTGACTTTACGCCTTAACAAATAATGCAACTCGGTCTCCTACCTCTACTAATTATGGCTGTCTATGCAAAGTAATGAGCACGTTTCACACCCTGAAATTTACCACCACAACGTGTATCTGATTCAGTGATATCGCGATCTGTAATTATTAGTGACAGGAAAGAATGAGCGAACGCAAAATGTAACAAAAAGTGGAAAGGAGCTAGTCACTCGACTGAATATTGAACACGTGTATGAAACCTTTAATCACATATACCCCAACCTCCAAGTGTTACAAATAACACCTTATGAACCAGATTTGTGCAGCAAAAAACCTCTCTCTTGGCTGTTATCTACTTTCTCCTAGTAGCCTCATTACATTTAGACTGTGTGGTGAATGCAATGGCCAACAATCCTGTAGTCTCAGTAAGAGTGACTTGCATTAGCTTCAACTCGCCTTCCTTGCTGAAAATGGTTTCTAAACCAAGAAATTGAAAACTTCGTGTGCTTCTTGCTTTGCTTGGGATTTGTTTCAAGGTTACATTCACACGTATCCCCTGTTACAAAGTGCATGAGGATCCAAACATGGAGGCAAATACACGTAGCTCAAATTATACCAGGAAATGGTGTGATTTAATGAATTCATCAAATCTAATAGATAAACAGTATAATCTACCAGGAAATCAGTTTTCCAACTTTCCATGTTACCGATGAGTATACACTGAGTAGGAAGAGTTGACATTCATTTTGAATAACACCTCAAATATTATAGCTACGGTAGTCTGCAGTCATATTTTTGGTGTCAGTTGTAATTTATATAATAACCGCATTCTTACAGTAGCTGAAAGGTTTGCCGACGAAACTGTGTAAGATATTACTACTGACACAGACGCTCATCACTGCAATTAGGTAACCCGTTCATGCAACTTTATAGAAAGTGGGTATGGCTTGTGATGTCAGGTGGAGCCCCTCCGCTTCCACACTGGCATGATGGCCAACTCAAAAGGTCTACTGGGTTTCACCAAAGTGAGGTGTCGCAGGATGTGGGTACTGCGATGTTTGCGTACGTCTGGTTAAGGTTAACCATTAATACGCTCTCATCTGGAGATAGATTGGGTCGAAAGTCGAACGAAGGGTAGCGGTTCGAAGAGCAGAGGGAAAAAAAAAGTGCCAAGGCAAGAGCCAAGGGAAAAAAAACCACTGCGATAGTTAGGTCGGGTGATATGAGCAGTAGCGGGTGTCTTGCTGCCTGCGACAGATCATGCAAGGGTAGGCTTTGTTAGTAGTGGGTATCATGTATGTCGATACCTTTTACGGTCCGCAGCTCGTGGTCGTGCGGTAGCGTTCTCGCTTCCCACGCCCGGGTTCCCGGGTTCGATTCCCGGCGGGGTCAGTGATTTTCTCTGCCTCGTGATGATTGGGTGTTGTGTCCTTAGGTTAGTTAGATTTAAGTAGTTCTAAGTTCTAGGGGACTGATGACCATGGATGTTAAGTCTCATAGTGCTCAGAGCCATATGAACCATTTGATACCTTTTACGTTGTGTGGTGCTGCCGCTGGGTGACTGTGTTGAACGCTCGGTCAGCGTCAGCAACTTGCAACAGTTAGGTTTATCATCGTTTTTTGTGCGATAGGTCATATATCGGATGCACAGTTTAGGGTGATGTGGGCGATTTGTTTGTGCGTCAGTGAGCGAGCGCGTCGGTTTCACTGCTGTAGCCTGTTGGTCGGCTGTAATAGCAGCTGGTATTTTCCGTCAACGTTGCTGATACCCAAGTGCTTGCCGACGTTTATCGCTTGTCGGTGTATGTTAGCTTGCCTTAGGTCGTTATGCCCTAGCTAGCAGTGCCTTCGGCAACTTATGCCTCCACCTGTGGTTGTGGTCGTAGTTTCCCAGAGTAACGATGAAAGGATTGTTCTAGTGACATAAGTTCCTGTGTAGTCGCATGGCGTGTTTTTTGAATACTTCCTTGAGGGTTTAAAGGCGATATTCATTTTGAAGATCCACGGCGCGTGTGTAGCGCGGAGCGTTGCTAATGATTCGCAGGCCGTCTGGTCCTTGTAGCGTGGGAATGTAATGTTTCTCCCTGGTGAAGTGTCTGGCTAGCTACCACACGCCACGACGTGTGGCATCTAGCCCACCGAGTTTCTGTCCCCATTGTCCGTTTCTAAATGTTTGTATTTTGTCCCACATTATTCCTTGGAGTCTGTTGACGTGCAATTTATAGAACAGGCGCCTGGTACGCTGCCAGTATCTCCTGAGGCGGTTTCTCATTGAGATAAGGCCCAGGATCTCCTGGGGCAGGGCCTTCGAGAGTTGTTTTGGTGTTTCAAGTGGAATGATGTCAGTCATTGCGTCATGAACGGCAGTAATAAGAGCCTCCACAGTCTCATCAATTTGTTGTTAATTCTGTGGGTGTCAGGAATACGACTATCAAGCGTTTCCTTGAACAGTGTCAAATTCGCGCCTTGTGGTTCAGTAACCTGCTTGGTTCTGTGTCCTACAGTGTTTCTTCCGTGTGCAGCTTTACAGGAATGTGGTAGGATTCCAGATCGTTTTCAACTGTAAGTTTGCCTGTGATGCCCTTGATGACGGCTATATCTAGCACGTCTGGCCTGTGTCGATCCTGTGTGGGCACGAACGTGGGGACGTCCGTTGCATGTATGATGACACAAATGTAAATAAGTGTTCCAGAAAACTTGTAGCTATATGAGGGCGTTCAATAAGTAATGCAACCCGTTTTTTCATGACTAATTTTGGTTTTAAGACTGGGGAATTTGTTCTGAGACATCGTGGACTATTCCCTCTCCTGAACCTATAGTTTCACGAAGTTCCTATTGGTGCGGAGCTATACAAAACCTTTATCATGGCATCATTACCTGATGTGCATTCCAAGCAAAGATTTGTCATTAAATTTTTTTTTTTGGTGGAAAACAGGAAGACCAGAGATATTCATAGGCGGTTGCAGAAAGTTGACAGAGACCTAGCAGTGAACAAAATCACTGTGAGTCATTGAACAAGGCATCTTTCATAACTGTAAACCAAAAACCTGTCCGATCTCCCGCACGCCGGCTAGCCCCACCCAAGCGTGACTCTGCAATGTTCGAACATGCCCATACTCTCTTTCGAGATTATTAACGGAGCGCTATCAGACAACTCGCTGCTCAACTGGACGTCTTCGTTGGTAGTGCTGACATAATCGTCCACCAGTAGGAATGCTCAAAGGTATGGCCCCCTGGGTTCCTCGCCCCCTCACTGAAGACCATAAACAGCAACGAATTGCGGAATTGCTAGTGCGTTACAAGGCTGATAGCAACAATTTTTTCTCGAACATCGTCAGAAAAGGAAACATGGGTCCATCACGTCAAACAGTCGATAAACTCATTGCGACAGTCTTCTGATTTCCGAATGGGTTCTTCTGTTTGATATCCTCCTTCATGGTGAAACGTTCAACTCTGAACTGCATTGTGCTACCCTTAGGGAACTGAACCAACGACTTCAACGTGTTCGTTTTCACAACAATGGAAACGAATTTGTCCTTCTCCATGACAAACTTCACTGCACCGTTTTTCCTCATCCACCCTACAGACAAGAGTTTATACCTTTCATCTGTTTGACCCAATGAAGGATGCACTCCACGCGGGATGATGGAGAGGCTATTGATGCAACAAGACGTTGGCTCCGATGTTGACCAGTCGAGTTGTACCATGTGGGTATAAAGCCACCCCCCCCCCCCCTAAATAAGGTGACTTAAGGCCTTCCCACCACATGGAGATTCTGTTGATAAAAAAATAGCTCTTTTAGCTAAAATACCGGGAATAATACAGTGTACGGGAATCCTGAATAAAATCGATGTGCTTTCTTATTGAACTCCCCTCGTACTAACACCAAATCAGAAACAAATGATGATATCGCTGAAAACTTGGTCATTGGTGGGAAACATTACTTGTAAGCCATTTGAGTTTCGAATACTGAGACAGATACAGTCACTGAATCAAATAAAATGCCTATAAGAGATCTGCCCACAAAACCACACAAAAATGGTACGGCCCTAGGTAATCACACATCTATCACAGTTTATATGATATGAAGGAATCCGCATCGCTTGTGACTAGCAGCGATCCAACCATAATAATTACAAAAGTTAATCGAAAGCATTTATATTCACATTGAATATGCTTCCTACAACTTGCTTCCCCAGGCGATGAAAAAGTAAGAAATGGTATAGCGCAAATCTCGGCGAAACAGGACCGAATTCTTTCGTGTAGCGTTCCCGTTGACTAAACTTGTCAAAGCACTCAATTCGAGCCAACACGGGCTCATACTTTCTCGTTTTGGCAAAGATAACGCGTAACTGAGTGGCTGTGATCACACAAGTTGCTTACAGCCTACGTTGAGTAATCCTGCAATCGGCCGCCACGTTAGTATGAGGTAAAATGAATTTGTTGTACAGCTCAATGCTAGCAATCCCAGGTCTCAAGAGCGCGTAACGGCTGTTCTGGCTTCCGGTTAGCTTACCGGTATGAAGGAGTCCAGTTACAAAGACCAACAGCGTCTCTGGGAATGGGGAAAATTCCGCAGCTGGGAATTTGGCCAGCTGTTACTTTCATGGCCTTCATGCAGGAGTTACTCCAAGAAATGGCGGTCTGTCAGAGAATCTTTAAGATGTCCGAGTCACAGTTTATGAGATTCGACAATGTTGTTCGTTGTCGTCTTCAGTCCAGATACTGGTTTGATACAGTTCTCCATGCTACTCCATCCTGTGTAAAGCTGCATGCCCTCAGGAAAAATTACGGCTGTAGTTTCCCCTTCCTTTCAGCCGTTCGCAGTATCAGCACAGCAAGGCCGTTTAGGTTAGTGTCACAAGGCCAGATCAGTCAATCATCCAGATTGTTGCCCCTGAAACTACTTAAAAGGCTGCTGCCCCTCGTCAGGAACCACATATTTGTCTGGCCTCTCAACCAGATACCTCTCCGTTGTTGTTGCACCTACGGTACGGCTATCTGTACCACTGAGGCACGCAAGCCTCCCCACCAATGGCAAGGTCCATGGTTCAATAATTCACATTAAATATTAATGAAAATATTAGTACACTTGTTATCTTAGAAAAATGACACAACAAACTCGGGATATTTTTAAAACTACAGATAATAATATCTCACAGCCAATAAACATTTTCCCTATGATCTTCTGAATTAATAACTCTTAACAGCTTCACGCGATTTGAACAAACGTTGTCTCTGCTGACAGCATTGCGCAATACCTATCATCTCTGAAAGCTATACATCTAAATCTACTTTATTTCTTGATTAGTAACGTTTTTATATCATTTTTTGTTACACACATCTTTGTGATAACATCGTATTCCCCACGTTTACACAGCATTTGTCTTACTTGTGTGTTTATAAAATGAACAGTTTACTATTTCGCCAGTAACTTTATGTAAATGTTGACTGCAAGAGCTGTTAAAAACTGTTCTGATTTAAAAATGGTGAACTGCATGTATACAGCATTAGTACCTCGTATTTTGTCTTACTTGTGTATTTATAAAATGAACAGTTTACTATTTCGCCAGTAACTTTATGTTAATGTTGACTACAAGAGCCATTAAAAACTGTGCTAATTTAAAAATGGTGAACTGCATGTCATAGCGAACACCACAGTTGGAAACTGAACCAAAGGAAGCATCTGTGGGGAAGGTGTAAATAATTATTGAAACAAAATACACTCCTGGAAATTGAAATAAGAACACCGTGAATTCATTGTCCCAGGAAGGCGAAACTTTATTGACACATTCCTGGGGTCAGATACATCACATGATCACACTGACAGAACCACAGGCACATAGACACAGGCAACAGAGCATGCACAATGTCGGCACTAGTACAGTGTATATCCACCTTTCGCAGCAATGCAGGCTGCTATTCTCCCATGGAGACGATCGTAGAGATGCTGGATGTAGTCCTGTGGAACGGCTTGCCATGCCATTTCCACCTGGCGCCTCAGTTGGACCAGCGTTCTTGCTGGACGTGCAGACCGCGTGAGACGACGCTTCATCCAGTCCCAAACATGCTCAATGGGGGACAGATCCGGAGATCTTGCTGGCCAGGGTAGTTGACTTACACCTTCTAGAGCACGTTGGGTGGCACGGGATACATGCGGACGTGCATTGTCCTGTTGGAACAGCAAGTTCCCTTGCCGGTCTAGGAATGGTAGAACGATGGGTTCGATGACGGTTTGGATGTACCGTGCACTATTCAGTGTCCCCTCGACGATCACCAGAGGTGTACGGCCAGTGTAGGAGATCGCTCCCCACACCATGATGCCGGGTGTTGGCCCTGTGTGCCTCGGTCGTATGCAGTCCTGATTGTGGCGCTCACCTGCACGGCGCCAAACACGCATACGACCATCATTGGCACCAAGGCAGAAGCGACTCTCATCGCTGAAGACGACACGTCTCCATTCGTCCCTCCATTCACGCCTGTCGCGACACCACTGGAGGCGGGCTGCACGATGTTGGGGCGTGAGCGGAAGACGGCCTAACGGTGTGCGGGACCGTAGCCCAGCTTCATGGAGACGGTTGCGAATGGTCCTCGCCGATACCCCAGGAGCAACAGTGTCCCTAATTTGCTGGGAAGTGGCGGTGCGGTCCCCTACGGCACTGCGTAGGATCCTACGGTCTTGGCGTGCATCCGTGCGTCGCTGCGGTCCGGTCCCAGGTCGACGGGCACGTGCACCTTCCGCCGACCACTGGCGACAACATCGATGTACTGTGGAGACCTCACGCCCCACGTGTTGAGCAATTCGGCGGTACGTCCACCCGGCCTCCCGCATGCCCACTATACGCCCTCGCTCAAAGTCCGTCAACTGCACATACGGTTCACGTCCACGCTGTCGCGGCATGGTACCAGTGTTAAAGACTGCGATGGAGCTCCGTATGCCACGGCAAACTGGCTGACACTGACGGCGGCGGTGCACAAATGCTGCGCAGCTAGCGCCATTCGACGGCCAACACCGCGGTTCCTGGTGTGTCCGCTGTGCCGTGCGTGTGATCATTGCTTGTACAGCCCTCTCGCAGTGTCCGGAGCAAGTATGGTGGGTCTGACACACCGGTGTCAATGTGTTCTTTTTTCCATTTCCAGGAGTGTATAACGACAATTATCATTTAACATGAGTGCATTTGCGCAAGGAACTGGCTTATTTATTTATGGCCAAAACTCTATATTTATCGTGAATGTTCTGAGAGTGACCGTATGTCTATAAAATTTTTTTGTTTAAATATTGATGTAATTTATTAGTGTAGTGTGGGAAAGTGGTCAAGAAATCTTGTCTGTTTTGCGTAAAAGGGATATATTTTTGGTGGAGATTACATTTAGCCAATGGAGAAGCAGCCAATAGCACAACAATATGGGAGTCAAGTGGATGCTAGAACTTTTGGAGGGAAGAGATCAAGCGAGCGACCCTGGACACTTCGTATCGAGTGCAAGAAGAAGTTGGAAAAAATGGCTCTGAGCACTGTGGGACTTAACATCTGAGGTCATCAGTCCTCTAGAACTTAGAACTACTTAAACCTAACTAACCTAAGCACATCACACACATCCATGCCCGAGGCAGGATTCGAACCTATGACCGTAGCGGTCGCGCGGTTCCAGACTGAAGCGCCTAGAACCACTCGGCCACACCGGCCGGCGAAGAAGTCGGACCTGCAAATTGTAGTAACTGTGTTTCAGTTACATTGGTGACTGAATCTAAATGGTGAATGACCAGTGCAATACATTACCTTTTGAGAGGGTTTTATATTTCGGGATATCTGAATGTCCCACTTGTATTGTGGAACTGAAGTTAGACACAGTATGAGTGTGTGTTAATTTGTGAATCATCATGATCAACTCTGAACTGTTTTGAACTTGTGTGAACATTTCGTGTATTGTGAGCACGAAATTGACTCAGATTTTCGAGTATCTTCGATTACCATTCTGTTTGGGGACTTCGTTACCGTTCTCATAACTCTTTCAATGTACCTTTGCGGCGTTTGATAGGCGTATTTATGTCTGTATTTCAGCCAAATATCGTAGCACTTAGGATAGAACCTTCGTTACCAAATTATTCATTTAATTTTTATTTTGTATTTATAATTTTATTAACTCGTAATCCTAGCCAATATGTAGACTGTTTGACTGCAGGATCACAGCTGCAGGCTATTATTTCTTGATGATTAGCTGCAGTGCATGGAAAGCAAACATGCCCAGCTCTACACTATACATCGAGCTATTGTTTTAAACAGAGCCATGCATAGCCCAAGTACCTACAGTATGAGTAACCACAGTTAAAGAAGCAGCTGGGTTTTCAAGCATGGATGGCAACCAGTCATCAGCTGTAACCTTTAAGTACTGTCGCAACATGTTCGTTTCATAACAGGTGCCTTTCACACAGAGCCCCCTAAGTTTGACAGTTTTATCCATATGTTCATTTCCTTGGCGATTGTACAGAGAACGTCTTCATTTTTTATCTTATCAGTCCATCTAATTTTCAAGATCTTTCTATTACATCAAATATGAAACACTTCGATTCTCGTCTTTTCCGATTTTCCAAGAGTCCACGTTTTACTACAATACAGTGCTGTGTGTCAAGCATATATTCTGAGAAATTTTCGCCTGTAATTAAAACCTGCAATTGATATTGAACTCTTTGCCTGTGTCAATCTGCTTTTGATAATTACCTTACTTCGTCAATCAAGTGTATTGTGCCTCCAAGGCAGAAGAATTCTCTTACTTTGTCACCAGTTTGAAGTTACGTTTATTGTTACTGTCTTGTTAGCTACTCCTTATTATTTGAATTTCTTCAGTTTACTCTTATCTGTATTCCTTTCTCATGACAATGGATGGCAATATCACCAGCGAACAGAAGACTGCATTCCTGCCTTACTTCATTTTTAAGCTGAGCTCTACGTCTTTCATGCTTATTGTTCCCTCTTTGTTCTGAGCTCCGTCTGGGTTCACTAATACTCTACATGATGTGTCTTTCCCTAAAGCTTGGTTCTATTTCTCTCAGAATTATAAAAATCTTGCACCATCTCAACTTTTTGCAATGCTTTTTCTAGGTCGAAAACCTATGAAGGTGACTTTATTTTTCTTAAGTCTTGTTTCCAATATGAAGCATTGCGTCAGAAATGCCTTCCTGGTGCTATTACCTTTCCTAACGCGAAGCCGGTCGTCACCTAAAAGACTGTCAATTACGTATTCCATTCTTCTGCAGATGATTCTTCCAGGCAGCCTTGATGTATGGGCTGTTAAGCTGGTTGTCCGATTTTCTCGCACTTATTGGCTGTCTTCGGAACTGTGTGATACATATTTATGAGAAGATCTGGTGGTATGTCTGCAGTATCATGGATTGTATATATGCAATTGAATAGTCGCTTAGCTTGCCACATCCCCCAACAATTTTAGCAATTCCGAAGGAATGTTATCTGTCCATTCTGCACTGATCGCAAGTCTTCCAAAGCTCTGTTAAACTCTGATACTCCGTCACCAACTTCTTCCATATTAATTACCATTAATTATCCTATCACGTCGTCATGGAAGTCCTCCAACTCGTGTAGGCTTTCGAAGTATATTTTCCACCTACCGTATCTGCTCTCTTTTCAGCGTTCAACAGTGCAATTCCCATCGCACTCTCAATGTTTCCACATTTGCTTTTAAATTCACCGCAGGTAATCTTGGCCAATCTACAGTGATTGACAAAAAGGTGAACCACCCAAAGTAGGGAGGATAGATAGGAGCTTCACGAGTTGGGAGGTATGTGGCATTATTCGAGCGATTACAAAATCCATTCAAATTTACAGAGAACTTGGCTACATGAACACACATATTAGTATGGTTTCGGACTCCCTCTGGATGGTCGTCCACGGCAGTGCAGAAATGTTATTAATTGCTGTACATACTGCGACGCCACTGATCAGCATTCCATGTCTCCCGGCCACGACATTGCTCCAAACGTATCCGTTCACGTTGTGGTGTTAACGGCAGCGTACGTATGGAACTGTTCTTCCGTAGTCAGACTGCTGGTGCGGGATGAAACAGAATGTTGCAGTGCGTCCATTACTTGTTCTCAAATGGCAGGCGCACATGTGGAATGGGTTATGATGTGCTTAGTGCTGAATACGGCGATCCTCCCTGATAGGGGTTGGACGAGGTCCACCTGCACACTGACGACATTCCCATTCAGCCCATCAGCGAGCCACTGTCACATATTGTTGGCTCACAAATCGATTCGACCAAACCAACCATAAAGCCTCATTCAAACTCAGTCAGGTGTTGACAACGCTGGCTCATGCGAGTACGCAGCATCTCTGTCTTTCATGTCCCCTGTATATCACACCAGGCTTGGTAACATGAACAACACTAACGCACCGAAGCTGTCTCAGAGAGCTCTAATCATTTACATACTCGATGATTGTGTGTACGTGTGCGAAATTACATTGACCATGTCCTGTATGTGCTTTTCGTTTTTGATTTCTTGACATCTTCCCTGAAGCAGTTTCGCCTTAGCTTCTCTGCACTTTTACTCATTTCATTACATATTGACGTAAACTACTGTATTCGTGTCTTCTCGAAATAGTTTTGTTTCCCCTCTTTTCCGTTGGATAGTTGAAGTATTTCGTCTGTTGGCCAAGATATCCTCATAGTTATTTTCCTCGAAGTTAGGTCAATCCATACAACTTCGGCGGCTGATATTGTCAGAGATGTTCATTCTTCTTCAGCTGATGAGCCTGGTGTGGAATTCACAGTCGCAATGCCCACAGCCTTAGAGAACTCTAAACGCACCTTTTCATTTATCGGTTATGCAGGATCCCACTCCTCTTTACATTCCGGACACCTCTCCTAAATCTCAGCCTAATCTTCATTACTATTAAATTATACGAGGGCAGTTAGTAATGCAACACTTTTTTTTCTCGGCCAATTTTGGTTGAAAAAACCGGAAATTTCTTGTGGAATATTTTCAAACATTCCCGCTTCGTCTCGTTTAGTTTCATTGACTTCCGACAGGTGGCAGCGCTGTACGGAGCTGTTAAAATGGCGTGTGTAACGGATGTGCGTTGCAAACAACGGGCAGTGATCGAGTTTCTTTTGGCGGAAAACCAGGGCATCTCAGATATTCATAGGCGCTTGCAGAATGTCTACGGTGATCTGGCAGTGGACAAAAGCACGGTGAGTCGTTGGGCAAAGCGTGTGTCATCATCGCCGCAAGGTCAAGCAAGACTGTCTGATCTCCCGCGTGCGGGCCGGCCGTGCACAGCTGTGACTCCTGCAATGGCGGAGCGTGCGAACACACTCGTTCGAGATGATCGACGGATCACCATCAAACAACTCAGTGCTCAACTTGACATCTCTGTTGGTAGTGCTGTCACAATTGTTCACCAGTTGGGATATTCAAAGGTTTGATCCCGCTGGGTCCCTCGTTGTCTAACCGAACACCATAAAGAGCAAAGGAGAACCATCTGTGCGGAATTGCTTGCTCGTCATGCGGCTGAGGGTGACAATTTCTTGTCAAAGATTGTTACAGGCGATGAAACATGGGTTCATCACTTCGAACCTGAAACAAAACTTCCCTACCAAGAAAAAGTTTAAAGCCATACCCTCAGCCGGTAAAGTCATGGTTACAGTTTTCTGGGACGCTGAAGGGGTTATTCTGTTCGATGTCCTTCCCCATGGTCAAACGATCAACTCTGAAGTGTATTGTGCTACTCTTCAGAAATTGAAGAAACGACTTCAGCGTGTTCGTAGGCACAAAAATCTGAACGAACTTCTCCTTCTTCATGACAACGCAAGACCTCACACAAGTCTTCGCACCCGAGAGGAGCTCACAAAACTTCAGTGGACTGTTCTTCCTCATGCAACCTACAGACCCGATCTCGCACCGTCGGATTCCCATATGTTTGGCCCAATGAAGGACGCAATCCGTGGGAGGCACTACGCGGATGATGAAGAAGTTATTGATGCAGTACGACGTTGGCTCCGACATCGACCAGTGGAATGGTACCGTGCAGGCATACAGGCCCTCATTTCAAGGTGGCGTAAGGCCGTAGCATTGAATGGAGATTACGTTGAAAAATAGTGTTGTGTAGCTAAAAGATTGGGGAATAACCTAGCGTATTTCAATGCTGAATAAAACAACCCCTGTTTCAGAAAAAAAATGTGTTGCATTACTTATTGAACTGCCCTCGTAATATGAGTCTATATCTGCTACTTGGTATGTATTACACTGATTTCGGAATCTCTGTCTGAGCATGGATTAATGCAGCTGAAATCGTACTGAGTCTCCGGGAATTTTCTAGGTTACCTCCTCCCTTTATCATTTTTGAACAGTGCATTCGCTATTACAAGCTGAATTTTGTTGAAGAACTCAATTAGTTTCCTCCTCTCTCATTCTTTCTGCCAAGCATTTATTCTTCCATAACTCTTTCTTTCATTCCTTCCCGTACTACCGCATGCTAATACTTCATGATCATTCTGATATCATCTCCCATTACGCAAGGAATTGCTCGCTCAGCACGCTTATGTGATTTCTCTATCTCTTCATCCCCTACTTGCGCTCAGCATGATTACATGAACGTTTTTTTGGAATTGGTTTCCTGTCGATCACTTCAATGTTCTCGTAACTATCTGTCTGCCCTACCTTCCTATTCATAACGATTCATACTCCTGTTATACCATTTTCTACTGCTGTTAATATTAACCTAAATTCGTGTGATCAGAAACCATTACCTTACTTCCGTTTCATTTTACTTCCACTATGTCAATATCCAGTCTTTCGATGTCCCTTTTTAGATTTCTTAGCTTCCCCACCACATTCGGACTTCTGAAATTCCACTCTTAGATTCGTAGAACGTTCTCATTTGATTGGACAGTAAATCTTTTCCTCATCGTAACCCTCATTTTTTCAGTCCCTTCACGGAGATCAGAAGAGGAGAGTAATCCGGAATCTTTTACTAGAGATAACATTACGACACTTCTTTTAGTTACAGGCTACATAGCGTGCTGATACACAGTGTGTTTGTTTAATGCAACGGATTCCACTGCCTTCTACCTTCTCATGCAGTTGATCATTAGTAATTCTTCTGGCTTTTAGATGTGGTCTCCCACCAGAAGAAGTAGAGGTTTCCGTGAAATTCTGTCCGCTCCTCCGTCCTTTTTAATAAAGCTGTTGGCCCAACGAGTGTGACTTCCTATACCAGAGGTCTTCCGTCGGCATTACTGGTGAATTTATTACATAATTTATGCCTTGTTTGACTTCAAACCCGGAATCCAGACATTTTCGTTCCTAGTCAAATACGCTATCATACTATCACAGTGCGAAGCCATAAATAAATTACAAATGCGAGAAACAAGGGGCTGTCCTGGTTTCAAAAGGAAGGTGGAAACGTTACAATGCGAAGTTAATCTTTTACATGAACTGATAGAGGAACACTGCGTTGTATATACGAATTATGCAACAGCAGTGCTGGAAACCACGGAGAAAGAAACATTTGCTGCACGTCCGACTCTTAGCGAAGTAGCAGCATTCCACACGAAAGGAGAGGTTATAAGTTTTAGGAAGGCAAATGGCACACGGCAAGTGGAAGCTTAGAAGTCAGTGCCTGCCATTAGCTGTGGAGAAAAATGAACGGTAGAACGGTAGAACGGTACAGTGCGGCTGTAACGTTTATGGAATGGCTGCTTGGGCTCCGGATGTAGCTGCTGCACTCTGGCGTCCGTGGCGTCATTAATGTAAACGGCGGGCTTACCTCAGTCAGTCCGGAAGGGGTGGCGGGAGCACAGTTTCCCTCCCACCCAAGTTCCAAGTTCAGCTATGCAGCTGCAAAAGGACAGGCGTATCCCAGCGTCTAGCACTACCTGTTATGTGAATAAGCGAGGTACGAACACTGCACCTCTGCCTCATGTCACAAATAGAAGTAATTTACTTCATACAACACAATTTAGGTTGCACACGTGTGAATCTATCTTCTATACCTCAACGAGCAAGGCATATATAGCCAAATATCTCTAGTTCATTCAGTGTGTTTCCGTAAGAGCGTACAAAAATATTACAGGACATATAAAATGCTCCATTGAACAATTTCAGACAGGAAACCTGGGGCCATAGAAGCCAGCTTATGGAGATGTGGAAGTACCCTTGCCTACCGCTTTGTTTAGAATTACTGCCAGCCTATTTGCAACTAACATGTGTACAAGTTTACTATTATTGCACTGTTTATTTACATGTATATTATTTATTTCGTGCAAGGAGACAAGGAGGAAGAGCCTGATTACTACGAAGTCACGATGCAGGTTGTACTTATTTTACTTGTCCATCAGGTGGATCTGTTGTATCGTATTGACATTGTCCCATGACAGAACGTGCTACGAATCAACAACAGACCCATGCATTACTCAGTGCTACTCAGAGACGTACACACTTTGACATAAAACTCGACCGGCGGCCGGCCGCTTCAGAGGCTAAGTCCGCGCCGATCGCGACATGGGACAAAAAAAACTGGCCAAATCGCTAATTCTGTAAGTCCGGTTATCTGCACAATCCGGCAACACTGTAGACTGCGGCACTTCCTAGAGGAAAACTTGTCCCATGATAGAGAAACCCTAGGCCGATTACGCCTGTGGTCTAGCGGTAGCGTGCGTTGTTTCTGTCCATAATGTCAGTGGATCGAGAGCAGCTGGTATAAAATATTTTTGTAGCCTCTTCTGTCTGAATGCTTAAGACGTGAATGTAATGGTAGCGCAGATTCAATCTATTTCGCTTTCTGACACACCGATATCAAAATTTTATCCAGTAACGATCTTGCGGCAGATTTCCTGCAGACTGTCCTCCTCTGGACGCCGTATGCGGCAAAGCTCCGGGATCCATTTGCTGGCTACCGGCAGCGGCCGTGGCGACAGCAGCGACGCTGCACTCCCCCGTTCTTTATCGAAAGCGCCTGCTCCCGCTCATCGCTTTTGATGATTTAAAACGCTTTATTATTAAATGTTGCTCCACAGAAAATTTCTACAATTTCCATTCACACTCAAAAGCAACGGAGACAGACGCCCTGGTTAGTAGGCGGGTATTATATTACATTAATCGGCAAGAGCTGAGTATGGCCCGAAATTAATTTTATAGACTGGGACGAAATTAAACCACCTCACTACATTCGATGAATTTATAAATGCTTCATACCTCGTTTCTTTTCCTTTCAAACTCAATTATTTGTGCAACTTTTGGTCAATGTTCGGATGTTTTCGTCAAGCCAGAGTGAGCGTCTGTGGTGTAAAGTGTATTACAGTTCTTGTTTCATTCCTTATGGTAAGTCTATGCGATAAACTGGGTGAATACCTTGCAATGCATGCTCTGTAGCAGTGCGGGAACACTGCACATTTGGAGTTCCATGTATGGGTTCATGAAGTATTTAATGTTGATCGGAAGTGATAGTTAAGGTCATCAGATTTAAACCAGAAAAATTTGTCGTTTTGGAGGATTCAGAGAACGGAAAGGAATTGCTAACGCCGGTGATAGAAAACGTTTACAGTTAAATGCTATTGCAAAAATTTAGAAGAGGGGAACTATATTAATCAACATGTGCACTTCATAAACAACCTTCTGACATATTAGACCTATATGAGAACAAAGCTCAAATTTATATCGTTGACAGTCGGTTTGAATCTTTTCAGGATCTATTTTACAGTGAAGCACCTTGGCATTTGCAAAGCAGACATCCATGATATTAACTTAATTTACTAAGTCGAAATCGGACGAAGATTGATGTTTAAAGGCATTCTTCAGATTTCGTATAAGGAATTTCTACTAGCAGTTTGCAACTCCATTAATTAAAATGGAAAATAAAAGGTTGTAGTCACCGTGATTGGAACTGCTATGTCATATAGTACGATCACTGCAACGCACAAGGGAACCTCTGAGCTAACGACACACTTGCGGCAAGAGACGGACTATAGTCACTGCGATGTTGCCTGAGCCTCAAAACGCAACCTTAAACACACAAACAGAGGAGGAGGAGATTACTGTTTTAACGTCCCGTCGACAACGATGTCATTAGAGACGGAGCACAAGCTCGGATTAGGAAAGGATGGGGAAGGAAATCGGCCGTGCCCTTTCTAAGGAACCATCCCGGCATTTGCCTGAAGCGATTTAGGGAAATCACTAAAAACCTAAACCAGGATTGCCGGGCGCGGGATTGCACCGTCGTCCTCCCGAATGCACACACAAACAGGTGTTACTTATGTGAAGAACGCCGTTCCTGAAGTCCAGAAATTAAATACACTTTCTAATTGTGTCATCTTACAGTGGATTATATCGTACGAGTCTTCGATGTGGAAAACGAATGTCAAGTGAATTTAGCGAGGTAATGCCTACACCCGGAAGTAAATGCACTATCACCGTGTTGACAAATACTTGCTATGACGCTGATATTTCTCGGCTCTCTTACGAGGCAGCTCTTCAGCGAAATGCTTGCCGTGATTCTCCGATACGGTTCTTCAGAGTGGAGACGCGCGCACGTTTGGTTTTTATGCGGCGTTCTCCCCTGATGGTTTCTGACGTCGCCTTGTGGGCTATGTATACATATGAGACATTCAATTATCATTAATCCAGAATGATACATGTTTCAGCTTCCGGCGTGGAAGAAGGCTGTTGACGCCGACATTATATCATTTCAACGTAGGGAAAGAAAAACGGGTCTTCAACGTTTCTCATTCAACATAAAGCATGTGAGATAATTTTCCGTAATGTTCATAATCATCTAAAAATACAAACGAAGTAAAAATACATCGGAAGCTTATTCGATTTGAATATAATGTAAGATACCAAACGCTTTGCCCCTCGATGTCAAATTTGTCCACGTGCAATCTTTTGCAGCATACACATAGAATGTCATGATTACCACGATAATGAAGAAATATGTTGGTAAGGATGGAAGCAAGAAGAGACGCAGACAACAAATTTGCGATTCCTCGTGGCATTCATTTCATTTGAGACGTAAGAAGAGGTAAAGCGGGATATTACTTTCGTTAACACAGAAGATATGCCGCACATGTAGATAACGAGGAAGTCTACGTCTTCATACGTTTCCTCCTTGAAATATGTATGCTCTATTATATACTAAGTAGCCTGATCATTGTTTCACTAATGTTACCCTCTTGTTTGACCCCGTAACGATGAACAGATTCCAAATGCATGTCTCTGCATGAAAGTAGCTGTTCGAACCCTTCCTGGGTTGTTTTTTGTGTTTTATTGCTTGGAATTCCTGAAGCAGACCACTGTGCCTTCCCCCCTCGTGGGTTAGGTCTCGAAACTAAACCGTTTTTTATCCAATGGCATACTTTATTCAGACAGCATCAGCACAAGACTATCAAACAAAGCCTTCCATTTACAGTTGCAACACTCTAATCAGCACTGACCGAAGTGTAATCCACGGTCATGGTCCGAAATTAGTAGCTGTCTGCTACTGTGGCAAAGTCCGTACTACACTATCTATTCCGCAGCACCATTTTATCTGGTAACATTGTGTAGTTGCGGAGTTGTGCCAGCATGTCTGTCCTCACACTGTCAACTTTATGTATCTCACTTCTCCTGTAGCGTTGATCACGAGGAGCCGAAGTAAATGAGTGTGTTCTGCATGACGTAACATTCAGTATTCCCTTCTTTCATTGCCACTCTTCATGTGCATCGGTACGAAATAGGAATGTGAAAACTCATGCGAGTGAGAGAATGACAATAACAATCGTAACAAGAACAAGCAAATAATGAATGATGTTTATTCCAACACAGAACTGGAATGGATTTGAATATAAAAATCTATATCTATATCTATATCCATATCTATTGATCTTTGAGTTGGCACAATGCAAATATATTCTTAGCATTTAGTTACTGCATTTAGTTCTGAATGTTTGCAGAGAAAAGGAAAAGTCGGTACTTCTCGCTAGTGTAATATAATGTGAACCAGCAACTACCCTTTCCTTAGAACACGACTCAAGCAGGTCCCCAAGTAGGTACCAAGGCACTGCTGCATTCTGTTCCCTGACATTGCTCTGATGACGGTTAATGCAGATAGTTCCGATTATGAAATACAAAACGTATTGCAGGTTAGTTCCTAGGATAGTAACATTAAATTTGCGTTGTAGACGGCACATTAACGTGACGACTATCCATATTACTCATCAATATAAAAAGACAATATTATGGGAGTTTAGCAGGATTACCCAACATGAATTCTGAAATTGGGTGACTGTGCCGCACAGGTGCTAAACGTCGTCAAGAGTATACGATGTCCTAATTGCATTAGGAATATGAAGATCGTCTTCGACAGCTCGCAACTTTCACATTGCTATCTCCACCCTACTCCAGACAGCCCTCGGTGGAGTTGCACTACGTTGCCGATGTAATGGAAGGCCTTCAAACCGACAACAGACCACATATTGAAAAATACAAGCGAATTCTCTTGCAGCGTAAGCTTATTGTAACTAATCTAAAAATTATTGGAGAGGAACATTGTCCTATTCAAAAAAAGTAAAATGTTACACACTGTTGACGTCACACGGACATTATCTATGTTCTGTCTTGTGTCCTACTCATCTATAATATCAAGTGTACTATCAAAATTATTATATATAATGGATGATAATGTAATGCATTGATACCAGATGTTGGGTTAACAACAGTATTGATGCGAAAATAAAACAGAAGTTCGCAAAAGTGCAGTCGTGCATTTTCGTACGTTTTCACTTCGAGATGTGCAGTCGTGCTCAAAAGTATTCGAACGACCTAAATTGCATTTCGCCTGATTCGCATGCAACTGGCATAGCGCAGCTGTTTGCAGGTCCTCTAATCGCTCCTTGGTACAGTCGTTTGACTATTGAAAATGGTTCCAACAAGTCACCACTAGAAAACACTGCACTGTATCGCAATAACTCAAGATGTAAAGTCATACCACGTAACTACAAATATCAGGGAACACCTTATCACAGATAAGACTGTCCTTAAGGCTTGTAAGCTCACATTTATTACAATTAATGACATACCTGAAATGTTACCACTCTCATTATTACGTCAGATTGGTAATGCACGTAGTAAGTTCGTCGTATTCATGATTTCCTCTTCAAAGTAACATACCGTACTTATTATTTAACACAAAATGACATTAAAAATTTAAGTTATTCACGAGCAGCTAGTTGAGAATATGTATGAACTTCAAATGACACGACGAACCGTCTTGTTCCGCATATGGATTCAAACCCAGCTCATGCAGACTAAGCAAAGATTTCGTGACTGACGGAAACTAACAGTCATTCCTGATTAGGCATACAGAGAGTGATATACCTCGATTTTAGATAGTATCAGTTAGCAAATATCAACTTTAAACTGCATAACGCAAACGTTTTTAACAGACGCGAATTCCTACCCAGCACCTATTGTCCCTGTTAACGAACTACGAGAGATGTTAAATATTGCTTCTTCACAAGTAACTTACTTGAAATGCCGTGAGGTAAAGCTTTGTGTTGGACACGGATTCGAACCCAGAACCTAATCGGATTGCTATCGAAGCACAGTCAAATGTGACATATCGGATTTTCGCGGCAGTAGCTAGATGTTTTAACTGAAATGACGAGACGAAACATTAATTTTTTCCTACCCAGGCACCAACCCGGCACCTATCGCTGTTATATTCTAGAGAAAACGAACGTTAAATATGGGTTTGTTGCACCAGCAGTGACATGTGAGCATGTTTGAACTAGAAATAATATGACGAACAGTTCAGCGCTCACTGGGAATAGAGCCCCACACATATCGTTGTTGACTACACACAAAGAGACGTCAGCTACCGAATTTTTCTCCAACAGCTGCTCAGAATAACATCTTGAACTAACAGTCATCTCGCAAATAGTTCTGTGTCTCACTGGGAGTTAAAAACGTCAGATATCGTTAGTGTTGACAACGAATGAAAATACATTAAAAATCAAAATTATTATCCACCAACAGATAGGTGTTCTCATGCTAGAGCTTGATAATACATAATTAAATCTTTAGTGCCGGGCCAGCATTCGATCCCGTTGGGGAGATGTTGAGGAATCTGCAGTTTTGAAGAAACAACAATTTGTAGCCGAGCTGTATTGTCACGAAGGGATCAAATTCCGCGTTAAGGGCGGTCTGAGTTGCATTCCCAGTTCAGAACCAATTTTATCGACATACAGAAGCTCAGATAAAAGATGGAATATGTGGTGTCACTGCTAGACACCACACTTGCTAGGTGGTAACTTAAATCGGCCGCGGTCCTGTAGTACATGTCGGACCCGCGTGTCGCCACTGTGTAATCGCAATCCTAGCGCCACCACATGGCAGGTCACAAGACACGGACTTGACCTCGCCCCAGTTGTACGGACGACATAGCTTGCGACTAGACCTACCAAGTATTCCTCTCAATTGCCGAGAGACAGATTAAATAGCCTTCAGCTAGTCCATCGCTACTACCTAGCAAGGCGCCATGTGTATCATTGCTAATTGCTTACTACTATGCAAGAGATGTATTTCAACAAGAACAAGACTACATTAAAGTTAAGTATATTAAAATCTCTCTTCTTTTCTTTATAGTTTTCATCCAGTCTCCTGTTTCAGAATTTACGCCCGTCTGCGTTAGTTTCGCGTGCACCTAGCCACTCATTGTGTCGAGACCTTAGGGAATCGACACAACAGAATAAGTGTCCTGTGACCATACATAGCGTTTGTTTCGTCACTTGAAATAAATAACTAGTATAAGAAAGGTTACTGGCGATAGAGTTTCTACATGTCGCCACTCCAGACTTTATTGTGGTTCAACCTACCGTCTACTTGGTAGAGAAGGAATATCATCTTTAATGTGAATTTTCAGACCACACTGTCATTATATCTTCTTCACTTGGTGTAGCCAGGAGAGAATGGAATCTGTCTCTCCCTATCTAAAATCATTGACAGAAGTGGGAATCGAACCGAGACCATAGCTATAACAACCTACCATCCGTCCAACAGACCACGAAATACTCTTCTCTGCGACTCATTTTTCTATCGTAACGCCGTAGCGCCACACTGGATGAGAATTCTGACACACAGGCTCCCTGTAGTAATTTGCAGCATGTTCAGTAAATTCATTTACTTGGTTGACCAAATCACCATGAACTAGCTGCCTCGGTTACACAGTGCATACATTCGACTCTATTTTGTAATCACCGAAATAAAATCACGTAACTGCCACATACACAGAACTGCCAACAGTGTAGGATGAAGAAGTTTAAATAGGAAGTGTTCCTTTCCACTTGAGCTATTCTATTGCGCTATCTGTTTGCAGAAAACGTCGTTCAGTCCAAAAGAAAAGCTGTAACTGTTTGTCTCTCAGAAGTCAAGACCTGGCCATATGCATAATCTCCCAGTGCTGTGGAATCCAAAAGTTCTGGAGGAATAGTTGTCGAGCTCTGGAGCTGTTGTAGCTACGTGTCAGCTAATAGCGTAGATAAGATGTCGCGAGTTCGAATACATTCAGTGCTACAATTTGTTAAAACGCAATTCTGCTGTCTGCTGAAGTTATCAATCTAATGGAACTTTGAACATAATTTCCTTCACTTCTCAACCCAAAGTAGTCGCATGTGGAAAAAGGGCTAACTACTGTGACATTTTGTTCTATTCAGGTTTAATAGACACCAGGCAGCAGATGCGTCTCGAAGATGTGTAGGGAGAGCGCATCGTGCCATAATATGTCAGAAAAGTATTTTCTACATTAGCTGTCGTGTGGTAGTGAGATTTTATTCTTCTTCAAACTTTGTTTGACAGCTTTAACTCAGAACAAGTTTTCTACATGCATGTAATCAATAAACTGCATGTGCATTGTCAGACTGTCATAGGTAACATCAGAGAATTCGCATATATCGTTGATGATTAACTTCTCTCTCATGTTTACTATTGTTATAGCAACACTAAAGGAAACCTTACGAAAATTGTGCACTGTATTATAAGAAATGAAATGAAACCAACCACGATAACCTTACGACGAAATTCTGTTTTAATAAAACCGAGTATCTGTACACAAGCGTGCCTCTGTCGACACGAATTAGTAAAATACTGCTCACTTAGATTTTGATTGGGTCTGTGTTTAATTGGTATGCTGTGTCATACTCAAAAGGTATGCAAATGTGGCATTTCATAAATATAGTTACGTATTCCTAGAAACCAAAAATTCGCTTGTCAGCAGCGGAAAGAGGCGTTACCTGTTGTGCAGCATTGTAAGTTTTTCAACATTGCACTATGAGCCGCAAGTATTTTCTTGCGATTTCCTTATTGATGTTTGATCCGACTGCTTGTAGCTCTTTCACAGAAGCGATAAAAACGTTGCAATCAGTGAGACTGGAACTGCGAACCATATCAGACGCATTTTCATAGGTCAGCACGTTACCACAGAGCTGGCGAAGAGGTATGGGTCTGAGCTTCCTCTTACGACGCAATAGTGCCTAGAACTCGTAAACCGCTATTTAAAGGTCGAGATTAGTTGCGATTTCCACCTGCAACGACTTTCCTAGGCTGAAAACCGTAAATTTATAATCTTTTGTTACACTTCAAGCGATAATAACTCAGATAATTCAATGGAAATGACAGGTAAAATCAAGTGAACTTTGAGGCTTAATTCCGTGCACACCAGGAAGTAACTCGTCGATCACAGAGTTGCCAAACACGTTGCCTTGCTGCCAAATCTCAGTTACAGTACCAGCAGGAGGACGACGAACCGATGTGATCCTACAGCGGGCTGGGAAGTGACCATAGCTGGTGTCTCCAAGTCGGGGCTGCTACGGCCTGGAATACGTAATTCGTCTGATTCGCTTTCTGTAACTAGGTTTAGGGACTGGAGCGTAGTTACTAATAATACTCAGATAATCGAATTATCCGGCAACTTCACAGTTCACAGTGGATTTTCTCGAACTAAGAAATTTGCTGAATTTGTGAAAAATGAAAATGGCTTCACATCCAGCCTATAATGCCTAGAAGAGTCTTTACATCCTGCTGACATGAGAATAGCATAATCTCTGCGTCAGAAGCGTGTTTCTACTTAACCATCTAATAGACTCACATTTTTCCACCGTGACTAATTTTGTAAGCGAAGCACATCATCCGTTACAGCACACTCCAGGGCTGGGAAATGTGGCCACAAAGGTCTGGTGGAACGAACCATCACAGGTGCAATGCGTGGGTTCAGGCATTTACTTTTTAAGAGGCAAAAACAGATTTATTTTACCTCTGGTAACCTCAAGAGAAATACGTTATAATCCAGAATCCGCATTAAACATCACGTTCCTTCATTAGCAGCTGGGCAGAGCCAGTTTACGTTGGGAAATGACACAGCGGAAGTCATGGCAAACAGAAATACAGTCGCCAGTAAGCCTACTTACATGAGATTATTTTATTTTATTTGATAAACCGATAGCCATTTAAAAGGACACAGCCCTTATTTTAGTTTTACTTGATTAAACTAGAGACGTTGAAAAATTTGGTGCTGGACTGTGATTCGAATTCGTATCTCTTCTTTCGAGGATCTGAATCTCTCGGAACAGTATAGTTCATTCATTTCGTTCCTTTTCCCAAGACTGCAATCTTCTCTATGTCTCCTCCAAAGGTAAGTATGTGGGTCTGAACCCTGATACAGTACAAAAATATTCATAATTTCATTTCAAGCTCTGTCAAGTGCACACCCACCTGCTAGTGAAAATTAACTTGCATTTTTAATGTCTGTTCATGTGTTGCCAACAATCGAAACAGGTGTCGTTATTTCTGGTCAAACACGCACACATCTTACTGTTCATGAGTAAGCAACTGATACTTAAGCTATATTCGTGGATGCCCAGTAGGTGTGCAGTTCGACTGTAGCTTAGGCACAAAAGTTTGTATCCTTATTTTAGATTCAGACACCTAGCGGCTCGTAAGAAAAACCGTTACGAAACATTTGATTTTTCTTAATTAACAATCCGATTACGTGTTGGGTTCTTGTCTCCGTTACAGAACTTCACATCATGCACTTCATCTTTAAATGCATGCACACTTTGTTACTTCAGAATGAAGGTATATCAGACATCTTCCGTGGTTAGATAACAGGGACGAAAGGGTCTTGGTAGAAGTCACGGTTTATTACAAAAATTGTCGTCTTTTATTTTCAAGTTTAGATTTGGTTACTGGTATTGGCAAAAATTTCGGTAACTCATGACTCTTCATGGCTAGTCATCAATATGATATGATTAGATTAGATTACATTAGATTAATTCTTGTTCCATACATCATGAATACGACATTTCGTAATGGTGTGGAACGTGTCATTTTAATGAAAGGTTTCTTTAAATACCATGATTCAAGTTCTTTACAACAATTTTTTACACTCTCAGTCATTCCTTTTTATTTCTCTCTCTCTCTCTCTCTCTCTCTCTCTCTCTCTGTCTCACTCTCCCTCCCCCCCCCTCTCTCTCTCTCTTTCTCACACACACACATACATATTATTTTTTATTTTTATTTGTTTGCTGTGCTCGACTATCGGCGAGACACGAAAACGCCTGTGAATGAGTTTCTTAGTTTTGAGTACACTTACGAAAGAAATATAAAAACAACAATGGGAGTTACTGATTTATGATGCTTCGTTAGCAGTCAGTTCTGAGTATTATTAGTAACTACGCTCCAGTCCCTAAACCTAGTTACAGAAAGCGAGTCAGACGAATTACGTATTCCAGGCCATAGCAGCCGCGACTTGGAGACACCAGCTATGGTCACTTCCCAGCCCGCTGTAGGATCACATTGGTTCGTCTTCCTCCTGCTGGTACTGTAACCGAGATTTGGCAGCAAGGCAACGTATGTTTGGCAACTCTGTGATCGACGAGTTACTTCCTGGCGTGCACGGAATTAAGCCTCAAAGTTCGCTTGATTTTACCTGTCATTTCCATTGAATTATCTGAGTTATTATCGCTTGAAGTGTAACAAAAGATTGTAAATTTACGGTTTTCAGCCCAGGAAAGTCGTTGCAGGTGGAAATCGCAACTAATCTCGACCTTTAAATAGCGGTTTACGAGTTCTAGGCACTATTGCCCTCGTAAGAGGGAGCTCAGACCCATACCTCTTCGCCAGCTCTGTGGTAACGTGCTGACCTGTGAAAATGCGTCTGATATGGTTCGCAGTTCCAGTCTCACTGATTGCAACGTTTTTATCGCTTCTGTGAAAGAGCTACAAGCAGTCGGATCAAACATCAATAAGGAAATCGCAAGAAAATACTTGCGGCTCATAGTGCAATGTTGAAAAACTTACAATGCTGCACAACAGGTAACGCCTCTTTCCGCTGCTGACAAGCGAATTTTTGGTTTCTAGGAATACGTAACTATATTTATGAAATGCCACATTTGCATACCTTTTGAGTATGACACAGCATACCAATTAAACACAGACCCAATCAAAATCTAAGTGAGAAGTATTTTAGTAATTCGTGTCGACAGAGGCACGCTTGTGTACAGATACTCGGTTTTATTAAAACAGAATTTCGTCGTAAGGTTATCGTGGTTAGTTTCATTTCATTTCTTATAATACAGTGCACAATTTTCGTAAGGTTTCCTTTAGTGTTGCTATAACAATAGTAAACATGAGAGAGAAGTTAATCATCTACGATATATGCGAATTCTCTGATGTTACCTATGACAGTCTGACAATGCACATGCAGTTTATTGATTACATGCATGTAGAAAACTTGTTCTGAGTTAAAGCTGTCAAACAAAGTTTGAAGAAGAATAAAATCTCACTACCACACGACAGCTAATGTAGAAAATACTTTTCTGACATATTATGGCACGATGCGCTCTCCCTACACATCTTCGAGACGCATCTGCTGCCTGGTGTCTATTAAACCTGAATAGAACAAAATGTCACAGTAGTTAGCCCTTTTTCCACATGCGACTACTTTGGGTTGAGAAGTGAAGGAAATTATGTTCAAAGTTCCATTAGATTGATAACTTCAGCAGACAGCAGAATTGCGTTTTAACAAATTGTAGCACTGAATGTATTCGAACTCGCGACATCTTATCTACGCTATTAGCTGACACGTAGCTACAACAGCTCCAGAGCTCGACAACTATTCCTCCAGAACTTTTGGATTCCACAGCACTGGGAGATTATGCATATGGCCAGGTCTTGACTTCTGAGAGACAAACAGTTACAGCTTTTCTTTTGGACTGAACGACGTTTTCTGCAAACAGATAGCGCAATAGAATAGCTCAAGTGGAAAGGAACACTTCCTATTTAAACTTCTGCATCCTACACTGTTGGCAGTTCTGTGTATGTGGCAGTTACGTGATTTTATTTCGGTGATTACAAATAGAGTCGAATGTATGCACTGTGTAACCGAGGCAGCTAGTTCATGGTGATTTGGTCAACCAAGTAAATGAATTTACTGAACATGCTGCAAATTACTACAGGGAGCCTGTGTGTCAGATTTCTCATCCAGTGTGGCGCTACGGCGTTACGATAGAAAAATGAGTCGCAGAGACGAGGATTTCGTGGTCTGTTGGGCGGATGGTAGGTTGTTACACCTATGGTCTGTGTCCGATTCCCACTTGATTTTAGACAGGGAGAGGGGATTCCATTCTCTCCTGGCTACATCAAGTGAAGAACATATAATGGCTGTGTGGTCTGAAAATTCACATTAACGAAGATATTCCTTCTCTACCAAGTAGACGGTAGGTTGAACCACACTAAAGTCTGGAGTGGCGACATGTAGAAACTCTATCACCAGTAACCTTTCTTATACTAGTTATTTATTTCAAGTGACGAAACAAACGCTATGTATGGTCACAGGACACTTATTCCATCTTTTATCTGAGCTTCTGTATGTCGATAAAATTGGTTCTGAACTGGGAATGCAACTCAGACCGCCCTTAACGCGGAATTTGATCCCTTCGTGACAATACAGCTCGGCTACAAATTGTTGTTTCTTCAGAACTGCAGATTCCTCAACATCTCCCCAACGGGATCGAATGCTGGCCCGGCACTAAAGAATTAATTATGTATTATCAAGCTCTAGCATGAGAACACCTATCTGCTGGTGGATAATAATTTTGATTTTTAATGTATTTTCATTCGTTGTCAACACTAACGATATCTGACGTTTTCAACTTCCAGTGAGACACAGAACTATTTGCGAGATGACTGTAAGTTCAAGATGTTATTCTGAGCATCTGTTGGAGAAAAATTCGGTAGCTGACGTCTCTTTGTGTGTAGTCAACAACGATATGTGTGGGGCTCTATTCCCAGTGAGCGCTGAACTTTTCGTCATATTATTTCTAGTTCAAACATGCTCGCATGTCACTGCTGCTGCAACAAACCCATATTTAACGTTCGTTTTCTCTAGAATATAACAGCGTTAGGTGCCGGGGTAGTGCCTGGGAAGGAAAAAATTAATGTTTCGTCACGTCATTTCAGTTAAAACATCTAGCTACTGCCGCGAAAATCCGATATGTCACATTTGACTGTGCTTCGATAGCAATCCGATTAGGTTCTGGGTTCGAATCCGTGTCCAACACAAAGCTTTACCTCACGGCATTTCAAGTAAGTTACTTGTGAAGAAGCAATATTTAACATCTCTCGTAGTTCGTTAACAGGGACAATAGGTGCTGGGTAGGAATTCGCGTCTGTTAAAAATGTTTGCGTTATGCAGTTTAAAGTTGATATTTGCTAACTGATACTATCTAAAATCGAGGTATATCACTCTCTGTATGCCTAATTAGGATTGACTGTTAGTTTCCGTCAGTCACGAAATCTTTGCTAAGTCTGCATGAGCTGGGTTAGAATCCATATGCGGAACAAGACGGTTCGTCGTGTCATTTGAAGTTCATACATATTCTCAACTAGCTGCTCGTGAATAACTTAAATTTTTAATGTCATTTTGTGTTAAATAATAAGTACGGTATGTTACTTTGAAGAGGAAATCATGAATACGACGAACTTACTACGTGCATTACCAATCTGACGTAATAATGAGAGTGGTAACATTTCAGGTATGTCATTAATTGTAATAAATGTGAGCTTACAAGCCTTAAGGACAGTCTTATCTGTGATAAGGTGTTCCCTGATATTTGTAGTTACGTGGTATGACTTTACATCTTGAGTTATTGCGATACAGTGCAGTGTTTTCTAGTGGTGACTTGTTGGAACCATTTTCAATAGTCAAACGACTGTACCAAGGAGCGATTAGAGGACCTGCAAACAGCTGCGCTATGCCGGTTGCATGCGAATCAGGCGAAATGCAATTTAGGTCGTTCGAATACTTTTGAGCACGACTGCACATCTCGAAGTGAAAACGTACGAAAATGCACGACTGCACTTTTGCGAACTTCTGTTTTATTTTCGCATCAATACTGTTGTGAACCCAACATCTGGTATCAATACATTACATTATCATCCATTATATATAATAATTTTGATAGTACACTTGATATTATAGATGAGTAGGACACAAGACAGAACATAGATAATGTCCGTTTGACGTCAACAGTGTGTAACATTTTACTTTTTTTGAATAGGACAATGTTCCTCTCCAATAATTTTTAGATTAGTTACAATAAGCTTACGCTGCAAGAGAATTCGCTTGTATTTTTCAATATGTGGTCTGTTGTCGGTTTAAAGGCCTTCCATTACATCGGCAACGTAGTGCAACTCCACCGAGGGCTGTCTGGAGTAGGGTGGAGATAGCAATGTGAAAGTTGCGAGCTGTCGAAGACGATCTTCATATTCCTAATGCGATTAGGACATCGTATACTCTTGACGACGTTTAGCACCTGTGCGGCACAGTCACCCAATTTCAGAATTCATGTTGGGTAATCCTGCTAAATTCCCATAATATTGTCTTTTTATATTGATGAGTAATATGGATAGTCGTCACGTTAATGTGCCGTCTACAACGCAAATTTAATGTTACTATCCTAGGAACTAACCTGCAATACGTTTTGTATTTCATAATCGGAACTATCTGCATTAACCGTCATCAGAGCAATGTCAGGGAACAGAATGCAGCAGTGCCTTGGTACCTACTTGGGGACCTGCTTGAGTCGTGTTCTAAGGAAAGGGTAGTTGCTGGTTCACATTATATTACACTAGCGAGAAGTACCGACTTTTCCTTTTCTCTGCAAACATTCAGAACTAAATGCAGTAACTAAATGCTAAGAATATATTTGCATTGTGCCAACTCAAAGATCAATAGATATGGATATAGATATAGATATAGATTTTTATATTTAAATCCATTCCCGTTCTGTGTTGGAATAAACATCATTCATTATTTGCTTGTTCTTGTTACGATTGTTATTGTCAGTCTCTCACTCGCATGAGTTTTCACATTCCTATTTCGTACCGATGCACATGAAGAGTGGCAATGAAAGAAGGGAATACTGAATGTTACGTCATGCAGAACACACTCATTTACTTCGGCTCCTCGTGATCAACGCTACAGGAGAAGTGAGATACATAAAGTTGACAGTGTGAGGACAGACATGCTGGCACAACTCCGCAACTACACAATGTTACCAGATAAAATGGTGCTGCGGAATAGATAGTGTAGTACGGACTTTGCCACAGTAGCAGACAGCTACTAATTTCGGACCATGACCGTGGATTACACTTCGGTCAGTGCTGATTAGAGTGTTGCAACTGTAAATGGAAGGCTTTGTTTGATAGTCTTGTGCTGATGCTGTCTGAATAAAGTATGCCATTGGATAAAAAGCGGTTTAGTTTCGAGACCTAACCCACGAGGGGGGAAGGCACAGTGGTCTGCTTCAGGAATTCCAAGCAATAAAACACAAAAAACAACCCAGGAAGGGTTCGAACAGCTACTTTCATGCAGAGACATGCATTTGGAATCTGTTCATCGTTACGGGGTCAAACAAGAGGGTAACATTAGTGAAACAATGATCAGGCTACTTAGTATATAATAGAGCATACATATTTCAAGGAGGAAACGTATGAAGACGTAGACTTCCTCGTTATCTACATGTGCGGCATATCTTCTGTGTTAACGAAAGTAATATCCCGCTTTACCTCTTCTTACGTCTCAAATGAAATGAATGCCACGAGGAATCGCAAATTTGTTGTCTGCGTCTCTTCTTGCTTCCATCCTTACCAACATATTTCTTCATTATCGTGGTAATCATGACATTCTATGTGTATGCTGCAAAAGATTGCACGTGGACAAATTTGACATCGAGGGGCAAAGCGTTTGGTATCTTACATTATATTCAAATCGAATAAGCTTCCGATGTATTTTTACTTCGTTTGTATTTTTAGATGATTATGAACATTACGGAAAATTATCTCACATGCTTTATGTTGAATGAGAAACGTTGAAGACCCGTTTTTCTTTCCCTACGTTGAAATGATATAATGTCGGCGTCAACAGCCTTCTTCCACGCCGGAAGCTGAAACATGTATCATTCTGGATTAATGATAATTGAATGTCTCATATGTATACATAGCCCACAAGGCGACGTCAGAAACCATCAGGGGAGAACGCCGCATAAAAACCAAACGTGCGCGCGTCTCCACTCTGAAGAACCGTATCGGAGAATCACGGCAAGCATTTCGCTGAAGAGCTGCCTCGTAAGAGAGCCGAGAAATATCAGCGTCATAGCAAGTATTTGTCAACACGGTGATAGTGCATTTACTTCCGGGTGTAGGCATTACCTCGCTAAATTCTCTTGACATTCGTTTTCCACATCGAAGACTCGTACGATATAATCCACTGTAAGATGACACAATTAGAAAGTGTATTTAATTTCTGGACTTCAGGAACGGCGTTCTTCACATAAGTAACACCTGTTTGTGTGTGCATTCGGGAGGACGACGGTGCAATCCCGCGCCCGGCCATCCTGATTTAGGTTTTCAGTGATTTCCCTAAATCGCTTCAGGCAAATGCCGGGATGGTTCCTTAGAAAGGGCACGGCCGATTTCCTTCCCCATCCTTTCCTAATCCGAGCTTGTGCTCCGTCTCTAATGACATCGTTGTCGACGGGACGTTAAAACAGTAATCTCCTCCTCCTCTGTTTGTGTGTTTAAGGTTGCGTTTTGAGGCTCAGGCAACATCGCAGTGACTATAGTCCGTCTACATCTACATCTACATTCATACTCCGCAAGCCACCCAACGGTGTGTGGCGGAGGGCACTTTACGTGCCACTGTCATTACCTCCCTTTGCTGTTCCAGTCGCGTATGGTTCGCGGGAAGAACGACTGTCTGAAAGCCTCCGTGCGCGCTCTAATCTCTATAATTTTACATTCGTGATCTCCTCGGGAGGTATAAGTAGGGGGAAGCAATATACCCGATACCTCATCCAGAAACGCACCCTCTCGAAACCTGGCGAGCAAGCTACACCGCGATGCAGAGCGCCTCTCTTGCAGAGTCTGCCACTTGAGTTTATTAAACATCTCCGTAACGCTATCACGGTTACCAAACAACCCTGTGACGAAACGCGCCGCTCTTCTTTGGATCTTCTCTATCTCCTCCGTCAACCCGATCTGGTACGGATCCCACACTGATGAGCAATACTCAAGTATGGGTCGAACGAGTGTTTTGTAAGCCACCTCCTTTGTTGCTGGACTACACTTTCTTAGCACTCTCCCAATGAATCTCAACCTGGTACCCGCCTTACCAACAATTAATTTTATATGATCATTCCACTTCAAATCGTTCCGCACGCATACTCCCAGATATTTTACAGAAGTAACTGCTACCAGTGTTTGTTCCGCTATCATATAATCATACAATAAAGGATCCATCTTTCTATGTATTCGCAATACATTACATTTGTCTATGTTAAGGGACAGTTGCCACTCCCTGCACCAAGTGCCTATCCGCTGCAGATCTTCCTGCATTTCGCTACAATTTTCTAATGCTGCAACTTCTCTGTATACTACAGCATCATCCGCGAAAAGCCGCATGGAACTTCCGACACTATCTACTAGGTCATTTATATATATTGTGGAAAGCAATGGTCCCATAACACTCCCCTGTGGCACGCCAGAGGTTACCTTAACGTCTGTAGACGTCTCTCCATTGATAACAACATGCTGTGTTCTGTTTGCTAAAAAATCTTCAATCCAGCCACACAGCTGGTCTGATATTCCGTAGGCTCTTACTTTGTTTATCAGGCGACACTGCGGAACTGTATCGAACGCCTTCCGGAAGTCAAGAAAAATAGCATCCACCTGGGAGCCTGTGTGTCGTTAGCTCAGAGGTTCCCTTGTGCGTTGCAGTGATCGTACTATATGACATAGCAGTTCCAATCACGGTAGAAGCCGCTGACTACAACCTTTTATTTTCCATTTTAATTAATGGAGTTGCAAACTGCTAGTAAAAATTAGTTATACGAAATCTGAAGAATGCCTTTAAACATCAATCTTCGTCCGATTTCGACTTAGTAAATTAAGTTAATATCATGGATGTCTGCTTTGCAAATGCCAAGGTGCTTCACTGTAAAATAGATCCTGAAAAGATTCAAACCGACTGTCAACGATATAAATTTGAGCTTTGTTCTCATATAGGTCTAATATGTCAGAAGGTTGTTTATGAAGTGCACATGTTGATTAATATAGTTCCCCTCTTCTAAATTTTTGCAATAGCATTTAACTGTAGACGTTTTCTAACACCGCCGTTAGCAATTCCTTTCCGTTCTCTGAATCCTCCAAAACGACAAATTCTTCTGGTTTAAATCTGATGACCTTAACTATCACTTCCGATCAACATTAAATACTTCATGAACCCATACATGGAACTCCAAATGTGCAGTGTTCCCGCACTGCTACAGAGCATGCATTGCAAGGTATTCACCCAGTTTATCGCATAGACTTACCATAAGGAATGAAACAAGAACTGTAATACACTTTACACCACAGACGCTCACTCTGGCTTGACGAAAACATCCGAACATTGACCAAAAGTTGCACAAATAATTGAGTTTGAAAGGAAAAGAAACGAGGTATGAAGCATTTATAAATTCATCGAATGTAGTGAGGTGGTTTAATTTCGTCCCAGTCTATAAAATTAATTTCGGGCCATACTCAGCTCTTGCCGATTAATGTAATATAATACCCGCCTACTAACCAGGGCGTCTGTCTCCGTTGCTTTTGAGTGTGAATGGAAATTGTAGAAATTTTCTGTGGAGCAACATTTAATAATGTTGTTGTTGTTGTGGTCTTCAGTCCTGAGACTGGTTTGATGCAGCTCTCCATGCTACTCTATCCTGTGCAAGCTTCTTCACCTCCCAGTACCTACTGCAACCTACATCCTTCTGAATCTGCTTAGTGTATTCATCTCTTGGTCTCCCTCTACGATTTTTACCCTCCACACTGCCCTCCAATGCTAAATTTGTGATCCCTTGATGCCTCAAAACATGTCCTACCAACCGATCCCTTCTTCTAGTCAAGTTGTGCCACAAACTTCTCTTCTCCCCAATCATATTCAATACCTCCTCATTAGGTACGTGATCTACCCACCTTATCTTCAGCATTCTTCCGTAGCACCACATTTCGAAAGCTTCTATTCTCTTCTTGTCCAAACTAGTTATCGTCCATGTTTCACTTCCATACATGGCTACACTCCATACAAATACTTTCAGAAACGACTTCCTGACACTTAAATCTATACTCGATGTTAACAAATTTCTCTTCCTGAGAAACGCTTTCCTTGCCATTGCCAGTCTACATTTTATATCCTCTCTACTTCGACCATCATCAGTTATTTTACTCCCTAAATAGCAAAACTCCATTACTACTTTAAGTGTCTCATTTCCTAATCTAATTCCCTCAGCATCACCCGACTTAATTTGACTACATTCCATTATCCTCGTTTTGCTTTTGGTGTCTCACACCCTTCCCAACCACTGTTTCCCTTTCATGTCCCTCGACTCTTGTAACTGCCATCTGGTTTCTGTACAAATTGTAAATAGCCTTTCGCTCCCTGTATTTTACCCCTGCTACCTTCAGAATTTGAAAGAGAGTATTCCAGTTAACATTGTCAAAAGCTTTCTCTAAGTCTACAAATGCTAGAAACGTAGGTTTGCCTTTTCTTAATCTTTCTTCTAAGATAAGTCGTAAGGTTAGTATTGCCTCACGTGTTCCAACATTTCTACGGAATCCAAACTGATCTTCCCCGAGATCCGCTTCTACCAGTTTTTCCATTCGTCTGTAAAGAATTCGTGTTAGTATTTTGCAGCTGTGGCTTATTAAACTGATTGTTCGGTAATTTTCACATCTGTCAACACCTGCTTTCTTTGGGATTGGAATTATTATATTATTCTTGAACTCTGAGGGTATTTCGCCTGTCTCATACATCGTGCTCACCAGATGGTAGAGTTTTGTCATGACTGGCTCTCCCGAGGCCATCAGTAGTTCTAATGGAATGTTGTCTACTCCCGGGGCCTTGTTTCGACTCAGGTCTTTCAGTGCTCTGTCAAACTCTTCACGCAGTATCTTATCTCCCATTTCGTCTTCATCTACATCCTCTTCCATTTCCATAATATTGTCCTCAAGTACATCGCCCTTGCATAAACCCTCTATATACTCCTTCCACCTCTCTGCCTTCACTTCTTTGCTTAGAACTGGGTTGCCATCTGAGCTCCTGATATTCATAAAAGTGGTTCTCTTCTCTCCAAAGGTCTCTTTAATTTTCCTGTAGGCAGTAGCTATCTTATCCCTAGTGAGACAAGCCTCTACATCCTTACATTTGTCCTCTAGCCATCCCTGCTTAGCCATTTTGCACTTCCTGTCGATATCATTTTTGAGTCGTTTGTATTCCTTTTTGCCTATTTCATTTACTGCATTTTTATATAGCGTTATAAAGCGTTTTAAATCATCAAAAGCGATGAGCGGGAGCAGGCGCTTTCGATAAAGAACGGGGTAGTGCAGCGCCGCTGCTGTCGCCACGGCCGCTGCCGGTAGCCAGCAAATGGATCCCGGAGATTTGCCGCTTACGGCGTCCAGAGGAGGACAGTCTGCAGGAAATCTGCCGCAAAATCGTTACTGAATAAAATTTTGATATCGGTGTGTCAGAAAGCGAAATAGATTGAATCTGCGCTACCATTACATTCACGTCTTCAGCATTTAGACAGAAGAGGCTATAGAAATATTTTATGCCAGCTGCTCTCGATCCACTGACATTATGGACAGAAACAACGCACGCTACCGCTAGATCACAGGCGTAATCAGCCTAGGGTTTCTCTATCATGGGACAAGTTTTCCTCTAGGAAGTGCCGCAGTCTACAGTGTTGCCAGATTGTGCAGATAACCGGACTCAGAGAATTAGCGAGTTGGCCAGTTTTTTTGTCCCATGTCGCGATCGGCGCGGACTTAGCCTCTGAAGCGGCCGGCCGCAGGTCGAGTTTTGTGTCAAAGAGTGTACAGTGCAGTATGATGGAGCAGTACAGACAGAGTATTTCCCGGTCTGGAAGGGGAGGTGTTATTCTATGGCCAGAGACGTCACCTGACGTGAATCACTTGATTATTTCCTGACGTCACTTGTGTATGAGACGCTAGCGGATACGGAGATGGAATTAATTGTCAGAATTGTAGCTGTTTGTGATGTGATTCGAAATACTCCAGAGGTATTTGTCAAGGTGCGTCAAAATCTTGTTTGCCGACGCCATGCTTGCATTGAGGTTGATGGGACTCAGTTTCAGCACATTTTGTAAGATACTGTACGAATGTTACGTTCATTATACCAATGATGGTATCTGCAGTTAACTGCAAATAATGTAAATAAAAGGAACACAGTTATGTGATTTTATTCCTATTATCTCCTTAAGCTGTCTTCTCCGACTCCGGGTTCCATACCACAAACTGTTTAGTGGAGCATTCTATACGTTGTGTTCAACTTTTACACGGCCTTACGGAAAGACCCTGTACACTTTAAGGATCTAGCCAACGTGTATGATGTCGGAGATCATCATATTCTCAAACTACGTTAAAGCTCTACCCAATCTCAAAAATGGTTTAAGCATTTGGGTGTTTTACTGGACACGATTCTATTGGAGGTGGAGGTGGTGTTACTAAAGGATCTACAATGTGTTCTCGACCCCAGACCATGATGAATCCTGTGATTTTTCGCATTACACAAATCTTACCCAGAAATGAACTAAACAGAATGTGACAAAAATGTTGTTTGACTGAGGACAAAATTCTAAAGTATGAGATTTGTTATCTGATATTTCTTTGTCACAGTTTTGCTCTCAAATGTCAATAACGAGTCTTCGTTTAACATGCTGCTCGGAAAATATACAGAATGACGAACGGGCGTTTCTTCTCTGGTCGCTCACAGTTAACTCAATTTTTAATTTCTCTGTGATCGATTAATTTATGGCACCTTCCATAGTAACCACATCCATCATTTAGACATTGCCAGTTCATGTAGGTTATTTTTAGTTTCTCTTTCTTTGGATCTACAACTTTCGAGTAGCTTTCCCTAATCTCTTTGATGTCTACCTACTTTCACGGTTTCATCCTTACCGTCATGACGTGATTAATCATTGCTTTTCTATATTTTCATCCCGCGCTGATGTCGTGAGATTGTTGTTGCCGCCACTGTGAGATATAGTCTGAGCAGTGATCCTGGACGTCCTCTCATACTTCAAGAGGCGGGAGCACGTAATGTATCCAGGAACATAATCGAACTTAATCGTTTTAGTGGTTCACGCGGTATAATACGGGGAGACATAATTTTGCATGGGCCCACTGACCTCAAAATCTTTCAACACGGCAGACTCACTGGTCAACGTTACTGAAAGGATACTCCTTCGCCAAGTGCATCTTTTCAGAAGTGCATACGGCCCTGACTTCAGTTTTATGGATGGGAATGGGCAACAGCATGGAAAATGGCAGATGGAAGAGCTATTGGAACGAGCGGATATTCGCCGAAAGGACTGTTCAGCTCGTTCCCTGTACTTAAATCCCATCGAGCACGTGAGGGATGCGTTAGGGAGAAGTATCACAGCATGTCCACATTCACCAATGAACATCAACCAGTTCTAAACTGCGCTGTTGGAGGAACGGAGCTCTCTACCACAAGAAGTTCTTATAAAGGAAGCGCGTTGCAAAGTCTGCTTTTCAGTACGCTGTGATCGCACACCGTAGTATGATTCATTTCCCGACGTTTTAAATTTCCAGAGGGGGCCATCATAAATCGAGGTAACTTCAGTACAGCTATTGTCTTCCAATCAAACGGTATTGCCTATTCGTCTCTTTGCGTATTTCTTTCAGTTATCTTCTGTACTGTACTGTAATGTACTGTACTGTACAGTACAGTAGCACGTCTCTCTATGCGTCGTCCAAGTTTCATAGAGCGATGTTACTTATCAGTAACACTGTGGTGTCACTGCCAGACACCACACTTGCTAGGTGGTAGCTTAAATCGGCCGCGGTCCATTAGTACATGTCGGACCCGCGTGTCGCCACTGTGTGATCGTAGACCGAGCGCCACCACACGGCGGGTCTCGAGAGACGTACGAGAACTCGCCCCAGTTGTACGGCGACGTTGCTAGCGACTATACTGACGAAGCCTTTGCTCTCATTTGCCGAGAGACAGTTAGAATAGCCTTCAGCTAAGTTAATGGCTACGACTTAGCAAGGCGCCATTAGCCTTAAATAGCTTGTATATAAGGAGTCACTTGTATCGCCACAATCTCCAGATGTCTCATCAAGAACGATGTATACAAGGATGTATTAAAAGTTAAGTATATTCCAAAGATACGTATTTTCTTTATCACATTCATTAAGTCTCCTGTTTCAGACCTCACTCCATCCTTCGTGAGTTAGCGCGTGCATCTTGGCCGCCTCTTTCAATTAGTGTGCGTAGTGTTGGCAAGTCTGCCGACACTACAAACACAACGCGCAAACATTCCTTTCGTCCTTTAGCTTTGTGTACCAGCGAAACCGAGGTGTTGTTTTCATTAAGTTTAACGTAACAGTGTGAGGAATTTTATGACACATGCAAACAATATTTTTCATTTGTAACTGCACAGTTTCGACACCTATTTTATTGGCACTAGCTATGCTTTTGTATGGTGTTGGAAAGTGACTTCGAAGTCGACTTCACTGAAAGTAACATGAGACGCGAGGGGAACATGAGCAAACAGTAACAAGATAAAAGGGGCGCAAACCACTGTCCTACCATCAGGAAAAATACCGCCCTACTTTAACAAATGTATGGAAACACGTAACTGAAGTACTGTACCCGAGTGCATCAGTGCGAATGAAGCCAAGGTTTTAGATTATCAGATAAATTACTCTTGAAGCTACACACATAAAAAAAAAGGTTTGCATTACCCCGTTTCCCAGATCCCCTAAAGACAGCCTGTAAATATTGTATCACAGACACAGTCTCTTTGATTGTTCAGAGATGTCACTAACCCTGCCGTAAAATGTAAACAACCATGCATGAACAGCGCCTATTAGAAGGAGGGGGTGCGACAGCCGAACAGTTCCAGTCATTCCACCAGGAAAGAGGAACACGGCTCGTGTTTTGTGTAGTTGAACCATGCCCTTGACGGGCGATACCGCGATTCGATCGCGTCCACATTGTTACTTTGTGCCAGGAAGGTCTCTCAGCAAGTGGAACAAAGCGATGTTGTTCAGACATGGAGGAGATACAGAGAGACAGGAACTGTCGATGATATGCCTCGCTCAGGCCGCCCAAGGGATGACCACAGTGGAAGACCATTACCTACGGATTATGGCTCGGAGGTTCACAGAAGCAAGCCACCATGTTCAATAACGCTTTTCTCGCAGCCACAGGATGTCGTGTTACGACTTAAACTGTGCGCAATAGGCTGCATGATGCGCAACTTCACTCCAGACGTCCATGGCGTGTCCATCATTGCAATATGCCAAATGAACCGCTCAGGATTGGCATCACGCTCTCTTCACCGATGAGTGTCGCATATGCGTTGAACCAGACAATCGTCGGAGACGTGTTTGGAGTCAACCCAGTCAGGCTGACCACCTTGGACACACTGTCAAGCAAGTGCAGTTAGGTGGAGGTTCACTGCTGGTTTGGGGTGACATTATGTGGGGCCTACGTACGCCGCTGGTGTTCATGGGAGGCGCCGTAACGGCTGTAACCATATCCGGAGCCAGGCCGCTGTGGCGGAGCGGTCCTAGACCCTTCAGTTCGGAACCACGCTACTGCTACGGTCACAGGTTCGAATCCTGCCTCGGGCATGGATGTGTCTTATGTCCTTAGGTTAGTTAAATTTAAGTAGTTCTAAGGCTAGTGGACTGATGACCTCAGATGTTAAGTCCTATAGTGCTTAGAGCCATTTGAACCATATTGGAGAGGAATTCGTCTTGATTCGCGCCTGCATCGTGCACATCTTGTGAATGACTTGTTTCAGGGTAGCGACATCGCTCGTTTAATGTGGCCAGTTAATTCTGCAGACATGATCCCCATCGAACATGCCTGGGATAGATTGAAAAGGTCTGTTCATGGACGACGTGACCCACCAACCATTCTGAGGGATCTACGCCGTATCGCCGTTGAGGAGTGTGACAATCTGGACCAACGGTGCATTGATGAACTTGTGGATAGTATGCCACGACGAATACAGGCAAGCAGCAATGCAAGACGACGTACCACTGTTTACTATAGATAGCGGTGTGTACAGCAATGTGGACCACCACCTCTGAAATATCGCAGTATGGTGGTACAACACGCAATGTGTGGTTTCCATGAGCAATAAGAAGGGCGGAAATGATGTTTATGTTTATCTCTATTCCAGTTTTCTATAGAGGTTCCGGAACTCTCGGAACACAGATGATGCAAACCTTTTTTTTATGTGTGTATTTTGGCTTTCACAGTCTAAGACGTTTCCAAATTTCTATTATAGCATGATTGTGGCCGTGAAGAGAACTTAATAGGTAAAGTTTTAATAAGGAACACACCTCTGTACCTAAATCATTTGGATATGAAATACTTTTGAATATATGATCACTTTAAAATCACCCACTTTGCTGCACCCGCCCCTGTTGAAATTACGGCATCGCGTAGCATTTTTATTTGACCACAACAACGTCTACGGCAAACTCTCACTTTCGCAACTATGAAGGCTGACTGTGGTGGACGCCGCGCACTTTCCACCTTGAAGAGTTCTTCGTCGCGTACTCCGAACATTTCCCATGCATTGGGTTCCTGTAGAGCACACATGTGAGAGTTTATTGTTTCCGACCTGTGTGTACTGTGAAGGGATGAATTTCTGGACATGGGTCCCACACCAGTGCCTTACGCAGAAAGTTCCCTCTACAACTCCTAGAAACGTGCAATAGCTATTGATGAACTGTGTACGGCAATCGAAATAGTGGATTTGATGGCCGTTAATGGTGACTGTCACCAAACTGTTAGTTCAGCTGGTGAGTCTCTCACGATCGTGTCATTCTCTCATGAATTGTCTTTGCAAACATTATGAAGAAAGCGATATAATAAAAATGCGAAGAATGGTTCAAAATGGTGCAAATGGCTCTGAGCACTATGCCACTTAACTTCTGAGGTCATCAGTCGCCTAGAACGTAGAAGTAATTAAACCTAACTAACCTAAGGACATCACACACATCCATGCCCGAGGCAGGATTCGAACCTGCGACCCTAGCGGTCGCTCGGTTCCAGACTGTAGCGCCTAGAACCGCACGGCCACTCCCGCCGGCAAAATGCGAAGAATCAAATACGCCATTAAAAAAAAAAAAAAGCAGCTGTTAGGAGAAATGCACTCAAAATTTTAGCAGCTTTAACACGCAATCCCTGTGCAACTGCGAAGCGTCATGTGCCGTTGCTAGCTACTGGTGGCTACGTAATGGTGTGGGCTGTGTTTGCATGGAATGGACTGTGTCCGCTGGCTCGACTCAATCGGCCATTGACTGGAAATGGTTATGTTTGGCTACTCGGAGACCGTTTGCAGCCATTCATAAATTTCGTGTTCGCAAACATTTCACCGCAACACAGTTGTTAGCAAATTCTTTGAAGAACGTTGTGGACAATTCAGGCGAATCATTAGGCCACTCAGATCGCCCGATACGAATCCAGTCGAACATTTATGGGACTTAAAGGACAGCTCAGGTCGTGCAAAAAATCCTACACTGGCAACACTTTCACAATTATGGCAACGTGGCTGCAGGGTACTTCGAACGCCTTGTTGAGTCCACGCCCTGTCGAGTTGCTGCACTACGCCGGGCAGAAGGAGGTCCGACACGATATTAGGGGCTATCCAGTGACTTTCATTACCTCAGTGTGTTTATTGACACGTTATTAGCTAAATCTGACAGTTAGTCATTTTCAAGACATTATCACATGCGTTAAGCTTCACATTACATTTGACAAACTACACTACTGGCCATTAAAATTGCTACACCAAGAAGAAATGCAGATGGTAAACGGGTATTCATTGGACTAATATATTATACTAGAACTGACATGTGATTACATTTTCACGCAATTTGGGTGCATACATCCTGAGTAATCAGTACCCAGAGAAACCACCTCTGGCCGTAATAACGGCCTTTATACGCCTGGGCATTGAGTGAAACAGAGCTCGGATGGCGTGTGCAGGTACAGCTGCCCATGCAGCTTCAACACAATACCACAGTTCATCAAGAGTAGTGACTGGCGTATTGTGACGAGCCAGTTGCTCGGCCACCATTGACCAGACGTTTTCAGTTGGTTCAAATGGTTCAAATGGCTCTGAGCACTATGGGACTTAACTTCTGAGGTCATCAGTCCCCTAGAACTTAGAACTACTTAAACCTAACTAACCTAAGGACATAACACACATCCATGCCCGAGGCAGGATTCCAACCTGCGACCGTAGCGGTCGCGCGGTTCCAGACTGTAGCGCCTAGAACCGCTCGTCCACTCCGGCGGGCTGTTCAGTTGGTGAGAGATCTGGAGAACTTGCTGGCAATTCAGCAGTCGAACATTTTCTGTATCCAGAAAGGCCCGTACAGGACCTGCAACATGCGATCGTGCATTATCCTGCTGAAATGTAGGGTTTCGCAGGGATCGAATGAAGGGGAGAGCCACGGGTCGTAACACATCTGAAATGTAACGTCCACTGTTCAAAGTGCCGTCAACGCGAACAAGAGGTGACCGAGACGTGTAAGAAATGGCACCCCATACCATCACGCCGGGTGATACGCCAGTATGGCGATGACGAATACACGTTCCGAATGTGCGTTCACCGCGATGTCGGTAAATACGGATGTGACCATCATGACACTGTAGACACAACATAGATTCATCCTAAAAAATTACGTTTGCCATTCGTGCACCCAGGTTCGTCCTTGAGTACACCCTTGTGAAGCCACCGATTCCATATTCTGCTAACAGTCAATGGATCTCCACCAACGCGAGCAGCAATGTCGCGATACAATCAACCGCAATCGCGATAGACTACAATCTGACATTTATCAGAGTCCTAAACTTGATGGTACGCATTCGTCCTCCTTACACGAGACATCACAACAACGTTTCACCAGGCAATGCCGGTCAACTGCTGTTTGTCTATGAGAAATCGGTTGGAATCTTTGTTCATGTCAGCACGTTGTAGGTGTCGCCACCGGCGCCAACCTTGTGTGAATGCTCTAAAAAGCTAATCATTTGCATATCACAGCGTCTTCTTCCTGTCGGTTAAATTTCGCGTCTGTAGCACGTCATCTTCGTGGTGTAGCAATTTTAATGGCCAGTAGTGTATAAGAGAACATGGGATAATGTAAGCGAAAGCGCGCTGTGATCATGTATTTAGGCAGATAGTTCAGCATGTTGACTGTTGCTACACGCGAGTAAAAAATTTGATAATCTCTTGCGTTCAGCCGGCCGGAGTGGCCGAGCGGTTAAAGGCGCTACAGTCTGGAACCGCACGACCGCTTCGGTCGCAGGTTCGCATCCTGCCTCGGGCATGGATGTGTGTGATGTCCTTAGGTTAGTTAGGTTTAAGTAGTTCTAAGTTCTAGGGGACTTATGACCACAGCAGTTGAGTCCCATAGTGCTCAGAGCCATTTTTTTTCTTGCGTTCTCGGTCACACCGGTTATGCTTCTACAGTCATATTTTTGTGACTGCATTATTGGGTACATCGAGCACACTGCGTCCGTAACTAGGCAACGTACGTCGACAGATGAAGCGGTGCAGACCAAAGGGGGCTAAACCGATGGATGAAGTTGCGGCTGTTGAGGTGAGCTGTCTGTTGCGCGAGACATTTTTCAGGACAGCACCGCAGAGCCGCGGTACCAGGTATGTACACGGATCAGAATTTCTTGCCGTAAATCATTTTGTTAATACGACGCCGCCAATCGCTACCCATTGGCGTGAGCGAGCATTCATTAACTCGCACCGAATCCTGCTGAGTATTCGTTTAGCTCGAAATTTAAAACGAGAGACTGTGAGCTACAATATTGTCTGTATGTTGTTTCCTTAGGCACTGGGCGCGTTTTTTTTTTAACATAATCAGTCAGAATTTAACGTGAAAACGTCTGTTACCTCGTCCTTGGAAGTTTCTCGTGTGACAAATGATCGTCACATTTGAATCGCTAATATCTGTGAGACTCACAATAATGAGTAAACAGTGGTTGATTCTAGAACGACTTTACCGTGTCTGCAAGTGTTTGTCTATACTGTTGGTTTAGCCTGAGACTACGTCGTACCAGTGCAGGCGCATGCGCTGGTTTGTTACGAAATAGATTTGTGTTAAGTTACACTATATGATCAAAAGTCTGAATTAAAATGACTTACATATTCGCGGCGCCCTCCATCGGTAATGTTGGTGTGGTGTCACCGCCAGACACCACACTTACTAGGTGGTAGCCATTAAATCGGCCGCGGTCCATTAGTATACGTCGGACCCGCGTGTCGCCACTGTCAGTGATCGCAGACCGAGCGCCGCCACACGTCAGGTCTAGAGAGTCTTTCTAGCACTCGCCCCAGTTGTACAGCCGACGTTCATAGCAATGGTTCACTGACAAATTACGCTCTCATTTGCCGAGACGATAGTTAGCATAGCCTTCAGGTACGTCATTTGTTACGACCTAGCAAGGCGCCGTATTCAATTGATATTTATATTGTGAAGCATGTATCATCAAGAGCGATGTTCTACAATTATGGATTAAAGTTAAGTATTACAGCAACTGCGTCCGTTTTTCTAAGTTCTCATTTCCTTGTAATGTTCCAGACCTCACGCCAGTCTGCGTGTAATTAAACGCGTGCATTTCGGCCTCCTCTAGCAACACGGTGCTGGCTCTTCTGCCAACATAGCAGTTGGAATTCAGTATATTGTTGCCCACCCTTTAGCCTTGATGACAGCTTCCAATCTTGCAGACATACGTTCAGTCAGGTGGCAGCCCAGTCTTCACGGAGTGCTGGACTGTGCAGAGTTACCCAAGTTGGTCGATCAGGCCTGTCACGAAGTCAGCGTTTCAAAACATCGCAGAATGTTCTATAGGATTTAGGTCAGGAATCTGTGCAGGCCAGTCCATTAATGTCGTGTAACCACTCCGCCACAGGCCATGCATTATCAACAGGTGCTCGATCGTGTTGAAAGATGCAATCGCTATCCCCGAATTGCTCTTCAAGAGTGGGAAGCAAGAAGGTGCTTAAAAGATCTATGCAGGCCTGTACTGTGATAGTTCCATGCAAAGTAACAAGAGGTGCAAGCCGCCTCCATGAAAAACACGACCACACCATGACACCACCGGCTTCGAATTTCACCGTCGGCACTACACACGCTGACAGATGACTTTCACCGGGAATTCGCCATACCCAATCACTACCACCGGATCGCCACATTGTATACCGTGACTCGTCACTCCAAACAACGTATCTCCACTGTTCAATCATCCAGTATTTACGCGGCTTACGCCAAGCGAGGTGTCGTCTGAAATTTACCTGCGTGATGTATGGTTTATGAGCAGCCGCTCGACGATGAAATTCAAGTTCTCTCACCTCCTGCCTAACTACCATAATATTTGCAGTTTCGAATACATGTGTGATGGTCTAGATAGATTCTGCCTGTTACACATTACGACCCTCTTCAACTGTCGGCGGTCTCTGTCAGTCAAGAGACGAGGTCAGCCTGTACGCTGTTGTGCTGTACGTGTCGCTTCACATTTCCAGTTCACCATCACATCGGAAACAGTGGACCGAGGGATGTTTAGGAGTGTGGAAATATCACGTACAGACGTATGACATAATTGACAACCAACCACCTGACCACGTTCGAAGTCCGTGAGTTCCGCGGAGCGCCCCATTCTGTTCTCTCACGATGTGTAACGACTATTGAGGTCGATGATATGGAGTACCTGGCAGTAGGTGTCAGAAAAATGCACCTTCTATGAAAAACGTATGTTTTTGAGGGTGTGCGGATGCTTTTGATCACATAGTGCTTTCGGAGGACGGTAACCAAATCTGTATGTCATTTCCATGACGTAGTTGCCGCGAAATGTGAAGAGAACGATATTCGATAGAATGTAGTGTCCTCAGAACACTGGTTTCGTTGATCGCTCTCAAACTTCCGAGATGACTCTTAGTGACAGTTGCGCTGTGTCTTACAGCTGCTAAAAAGTTAATTTCATTTTTTTTTCATTAGTTACTTTTCTTTCCCATGGCGTATTTTATTCTCCACAGTCTCAGTTCCTGGAACTGTTTTTTATGAGGTCTGCACAGACGAATAGTGTTTGCTTGACAATAGATACTCTTCAGCGTGAAACCGCACCGCTCCTACAATAGCTTGACGATGTTGGCAAAGGATATTCACTCTTCCGACTGTCGTATACACTATGAATGTCCCAGTAGCTTCGAGCAAGTTATCTAATAGCCGTAACAGCAGTATACATACCGATGGGCATCGTGAGCAGTCGGCCGAAGTGGCCGAGCGGTTCTAGGCGCTACAGTCTGGAACCGAGCGACCGCTACGGTCGCAGGTTCGAATCCTGCCTCGGGCATGGATGTATGTGATGTCCTTAGGTTAGTTAGGTTTAAGTAGTTCTAAGTTCTAGGCGACTGATGACCTCAGAAGTTAAGTCGCATAGTGCTCAGAGCCATCGTGAGCACAGGTAAACACAAGAACCATACCCGAATTATGTGCTAGTTGTTCATTTCTGTGGAACCTCTTCTCCCGACGGCGGTACGGTGGTTTGCTGGGCTGCTGTGTTGATACTGTTTGACCTATGCCCACAAATGTCATGTCGCTGAATTTTCTCTTAGAAGCTTGTTTCAAAAGCCCCAGAAAAATGTACAGGGTGATTCAAAAAGAATACCACAACTTTAGGAATTTAAAACTCTGCAACGACAAAAGGCAGAGCTAAGCACTATCTGTCGGCGAATTAAGGGAGCTATAAAGTTTCATTTAGTTGTACATTTGTTCGCTTGAGGCGCTGTTGACTAGGCGTCAGCGTCAGTTGATGCTAAGATGGCGACCGCTCAACAGAGAGCTTTTTGTGTTTTGAATACGGCAGAAGTGAATCGACGACAGTTGTTCAGCGTGCATTTCGAACGAAGTATGGTGTTAAACCTCCTGATAGGTGGTGTATTAAACGTTGGTATAAACAGTTTACAGAGAATGGGTGTTTGTGCAAAGGGAAAAGTTCTGGATGGCCGAGAACGAGTGATGAAAATGTAGCACGCATCCAGCAAGCATTTGTTCGCAGCCCAGGAAAATCGACTCGCAGAGCTAGCAGAGAGCTGCAAATTCCACAATCAACTGTATGAAGAGTCCTACGAAAAAGGTTAGTTATGAAACCTGAACGTCAACTACCTGAGGCGATGGATCGGCCGCCAGGCAGCCCGTGACAGAGCACTTCATCACTGGCCTCCAAGAAGCCCTGATCTTACCCCCTGCGATTTTTTCTTATGGGGGTATGATAAGGATATGGTGTTTCGGCCACCTCTCCCAGCCACCATTGATGATTTGAAACGAGAAATAACAGCAGCTATCCAAACTGTTACGCCTGATATGCTACAGAGAGTGTGGAACGAGTTGGAGTATCGGGTTGATATTGCTCATGTGTCTGGAGGGGGCCATATTGAACATCTCTGAACTTGTTTTTGAGTGAAAAAAAAAACCTTTTTAAATACTCTTTGTAATTATGTATAACAGAAGGTTATATTATGTTTCTTTCATTAAATATACATTTTAAAATTGTGGTATTCTTTTTGAATCACCCTGTATATACTTCCATTAGAAAGAAAACAATTCGATGTCTTAATTCGGTGACTAGAAATGGCAAAAATTATTTGGAAACGTCGGGAAATTCAGCATATTGTCTTCTATTACCGACATCCACATCTCGATATATTTAATCTTGATGCATATTTGAGTTATTTATCCTGTATAAAAACAATTATGTGCAGCCCACTGCCGTGTAACTCGATACAGCTGTCAATTTATAGCCTTATATTCATTGATATGCGAAGGAGTAGATTATACCGTATACACCATAATGATATTGAAGGTAAGGTAATGAAAACAGATCTTTACATTAGAGAATGTTTGTATATGTGAAACAAGCATACATACAAACAGACAGTTACACAGAGTGAAATATTTACACTGGAACACTGGCATATGCCGAGTGAACAGGTGTCGTAAGCCTGACAATAGTAAAACATTGGATTTCATAGTAATCATGCAGCCTATTTTCAATTGGATAAGTAAAGACCATTGATCTGCCGTATTTGTAAGGAATGCATGGTAGCAAACAGGTAGACCTAGACAGGGTAGTCACAAACATTCTGTACACCTTGTAAGGGTAGGATGTCCTGAGAAACAATTTTTAGGGTAAAATCGGATAATCTGCGCCGTTTGCAAGTTGGTCAGCATTAATGTTAGCCAATCGGGCTATAACGCACGCTGATTGAAGCATCCCGCCAGGTGAAATTAGTGGCAGTTGTCTTCATAGAGTAGATGATATCGCAGTAGACTGCTCAGGTTTTTGTTCGGTTTCGAGCCTTGCTATTGTCGCACGTCCAATTTTTTATCGCTCTCTTGTTCGGTTTTAGGAAACCAAACGAAGCTCACATTTAGCGACACCGTTCTCTGGCGGGCCGCTTGAATTTTCTCGAGCGAAGGCCTGATTACCTGACTGGCTAACTTTAATGTTAATGAACACGAAAACTGCGCAATAAACCGAATTTTTTTTCTTAACATTGCTTCTTAGCACAACCTACGCTGACCACGCTGTATGTAAATCATAGTTCATTGCGGTACTGTACAATCTACGAAGAATTCATTACATAATTCCGTAATATTTGGAAAACTGTTATGAAAAAGAAAGGAAGTTGGTTCAAATTGTTCTGAGCACTATGGGACTTAACTTCTGAGGTCATCAGAACTTAGAACTACTTAAACCTAACTAACCTAAGCACATCACACAACACGCAGTCATCACGAGGCAGAGAGAATCCCTGACCCCGCCGGGAATCGAACCCGGGAACAGCTGCGGACAGGCGAGTTTACAATTCTGTTCAAGCATTAATCGTATTTAAAATCTTCCAAAGAAATGTTTTCATTGCACATGAAAACTAACTACACACGTTCTAAATTTTCTATTTTGTAATTTTAAGTCAACGGTTAAGAACGATTTTCTGACAATTGATTTCGTTTTGCAATACATGAACACGTGAGACGCAGTTCGAGCATAATCTGTCAACTACGAAATAATCCAGTCGTGATATATTTGTGGTGCTGAGACACAGGCGACGGCTGCAGTGATCGCATATCTCACATCAAATTCGTGATGGTACAATTCCGCTAGTCCGTTACGACGGAGTGATTGGCACATTTACAGAGGCGAAATGTGCTTTTCGTTACGGAGAAAAAAGACGATTCCTATCTCCCACCCACTCTCCCCTCTCCATAGTCAACATGTACCGCTTTATCTGTCGTTCACTATTGAAATTTAACTGTATTTTAACAATCCAGTTATTGGGATTTACTTTTCTATATCGTTAAATATTGTGCCAAATTTATGAATCGATGTTGTCTGATGATTAGGAATGATCTTATGTAATTGGGTAGAATAAAATTCTGATTTTGACGGTAGCTATCTATCGGTGAGATGAAGAATAGGTGCGGTATTTGATATCTTATTTTAGGCCTGAATTTAATTATGAATCAAACAGTCTGCTCAGGATTTTATGTTTTAGAATTAAGCATTAGCACTCGAGATAAACTACTACGTCGTAAACAAACGGAATTTTGAACCACGTGTGAACGTCTTACCGACACTAGAACAGTTATCAATAAAGTACTGCTGTTATTCTTAGTTGGTTATCGGACTGGAAGTGATAGCGTAGAATCTTTAATGCTGTAATGGGAAACAGTGTTCCTTTTGGGTACATGTGGAAGTTTGCGGACCCCTCATACTCTTACTAGCGCCTCAGAACATTGATTTTTTTGTGTATAGTTACTTCTGAGTGTTTATCGCGCGAAATACAACTAATTAAAAGCGAAGCTACGAAAATATCATCGCGTTTATTCAGTCTGCGTTACGTGAAATAATCTTTGACAAAAATTTTCTCATTTCAGTGTTCGCTACACGTATTGCCACCCAAATTCACCATATTTTTGTGGAATGAAGTGCTTTTCTTGAGTTAGATTTGATATCTAATACTCTCGGCGACCGTCAGCTCGTTTCGTGATGTATATTGTTGCGGGGTTCAAAGAGGTAAATATGTTCCGGCCACACTGTAGTTATAAAGATGGAAGTCGATCACGCCCGATAGTAGCCGATTGTTCAGAACCGTATATCTTGAATGTCAAACAGCCAGCGTCTAGATCATGACCAAACGACAGTTCTGTAGTCTCTGTTTTTATACTGACATACATTTTATAACGAACTGTATTTTTTTTAATTTTTTTTTCTATAGATTTTGGGCCTTTGCCGGCTGCACCAACAGCACTGCTCATTTGCTAGCTCTCTGGTGTGGTACCGCACAGGATCATAAAACATTGCACCTCGATTTGTCGAAAACGTTTCAAAGCCATTGTACTTGAGCAGCATACGCCCTCTATAACAGAGTATGTACTACAATCGTGCGAAGGATCAGGCAAAATTGGCGATTCGTTGGATGTAAGTTTCTCTTTCAATGGGATGTTGAGGGAGAGGATAAAAGACAATGATTGTCATACTTCGCATATTAGCGAGAAAGCGATGAACTTTGCAATATGAATACTCAGTCAAAGTATTATGCGTTGTCTCTTTCTCACAAAGCGTTATCGGAATTTGGAAACAAACTGAATGAAACGACCCCTGTCATCACATTCTGTATCTGCCACACGAATTACTCTAGTGGCCTACGACAAAAAAAGGAAAAAATTACATCCACCCACACTGACAGCGTGTGAAACGTAAAATTTCAGGCTATTCCAGTAAGGCGGCCTGTTGCAAATGATGCAACTCGTAATGTGGATAGTGAAAGCTGCGCCTCTACCATCTGACACGTATGTACGTATTATCCGTGGGAGGGGCCTGTTGCTGAATCGTGTGTTAATTACATGCCACGCACAGCATGTTATGCAGCAGCGCAGTGCCATAGGCTAATTAGTCACTCACAGCCTATTTTTCAGGAGCTTACAATTTGCTGAAATGTCAGTATCGCTGCTCGTTGCCCTGTTGGATTAACATGTAACAATATCTGTGGGCTGGTAAAGTAACTTACTACATATACCAATATAAAGAGAGGCTCCTTACATACGTCTGCGACACAGTAATGCAAAGCCGAAAAAATAGTTTTGAACCGCCAAAATATCTAAGAACCAGTCTGGCTGACAAGAAGATCACACGGCTATCGGTTTTATATATATATATATATATATATATGTTTGTGGTACGTGAAGTTCAGAACTCAAATCTCAAAAGCAGTTCGATGCACTCTCAGAACGACTTCTAAGTGTTCCGGCTGTTTTCATACGCTAAAATAAGGTAGATTTATTTTCAATAAGCGATGTGGTACTGTGGCAGAGAACTCGCTTGCTATGAGGCAGGGGAGGTGGGAAGAGGAGGAGACTGCTTGGGGGCGAGAACGATTCCCGGCGAAATGAACCTTTTAGCCAAAGACGCATGCTCTGCTAGCATTTCTGCGAAGCGTAGAGTATACAAACACAGAAAATATCGGTAGCGCTCAAGAGTAGTAATCGTCGTATCGAGTCCTGGTTGCCATTACTTTTTTCGGTTTTTTTCCGAGTTCCCACATCGTTTAAATATTCATCAAATGTATGCTAACTAATAAATGTAATTCTCATTTAGATTGAAAATGCATATTCTCTTATTTCTAATTTCCCGTTGCACACAAAAATCCTGTATTCGTTGTAAACATACGAATGCTATCCGGAAAGTGAGGAGCGATCGATCGCGAGATGGAGACCACAGGACTCATCGGATAAAGCTTTACACAGATGTGTGTTGGACAGTGTCTCCAGTATGCCTGTATACAGCGCCATATTGCAGTTCTCACTTCTGAGCGCACGGTAAGCGCTTAGAAATGCTTAGGTATTAGTGCCTGCCGAGATATTTCGCCTAATTTCATGCAACCCCACATAAAGTAAGTGATGTGCAGTTCTTTCTTCGCGACAGTTCTCGTCCGCACACTGCAGGACCAATGTGGGTGGTCCTGCCGTTTTTTCGATGGGAAGTGTTTGACCACTCACCATACAGCCCGGACCGTGCTCCCTCAGATTTTCATCTCGGCTCAAATGATGACAACGTTTTCACACACGCCACAAGCTGCAGAAAATTGTCGGAAAGCACAGGAGGCTGCCATCTATGACGAGGGTACTGGGTATTGGAAATTTTGTACAATGCTAACACAGATGACTAAGCCGGAGCGGCGACTAAGTAGAGAAGTAGATGGAATGTGCAGCTAACTCACGTAAATGAAACAGTTTTGATTCTGACTGCGGTTTTCATTACGTGACTGATCATTCCTTACTTTCCGAATAGCCCTCGCAAATTCTTAATTATTGACTATTTGTAAGAGATATTGAATCGGGATTGTTCGAATCAAAAAACATTGCAAATTAAGTTTTTTCATCCTTATTTATCATACACTTCACGGAAATGGTCGTTGCAGATGCACCTATGTTCAAAAATTGGGTTCCACTGGGAGTCAAACCCATAGCCCCCCTCCCCCCACACTCATACATTACACATGGCAAGTCTACACACTACTACAGGCAACTCCTCGGAAAAATGAGATTTGTTTTGCGAATTAAAGATGGTTGGGAGACTTCAAAGTCCATTCTCTCGGGAATTTTTGAGGGTTGCATTAAGGGCTTCGTAAGATTGATATTTGATTCTGAACTTTATTTTATACAAATATAAAAAATACAATAATTAGAGTGCCGTGGGGTCTCCCTGTTAGAATCAAGGGAACAGTCCGAAGAGTGGTCTGACGCAGTTCTCAACGCTACTCTATTCTGTGCAAGCCTCATCTTGTCAGGACAGACACTAACGAGCTACATGTACTTGAAATTGTTTACTGTAGCCAATCCTATGTTTCCGTCTAAAATTTTTAATACCCTCCGCCTCCACCCCCCCCCCCCCCCCCAATCCCCACCTTGAACCAATACAACTGCTTTACTCCTGGAAAACAATAATCAAAATAGAGGCAGTATGTTCAAAAGCGCACGCATATAAACATTTGTGCAGTCTAAAACCTGTACTCGGTAACAATGAAGGCTGCGCTACCCCGCTCATTGCAGTCTCATGTGCTTGATTTCTCCTAGGCGTGCCGTCCACTAAGCGGCAGAAATGTCGCTTCTGAACCATGTCTCACAGCACTTCTGAAGTTATGCAGTGTGTGAGAAGCGTTTCTGCTAAAGACGCCCTAGGAGTTTCAGTTGTTCTTAAGCTTGGGCAGTTGGTTTCAGATCCCAGTATTTGCTGCGGAGAGGTGTCTCCGACGTGGACGTGCGGTGATCCTAAAATATTCTCTTCAAGCATGAAACCATTGTCGACATTTCGACTATATTCTTGGTCTGTAAGTAGGAGCATATTGTCCTGATACTTCATAGTCCTTAAATTAAATTACATAGCGATGAGAGGCATCCGACATCTACACCCGATACCAGCCCAAAACATGACTTAGGCAGCTATGGAATTGTATGAGATGTGGACTGCTAGCAGGTTGCTCCACATTCGTCTACGCCAGATTCTTTCAGATCGAGTGGCCACTTGGCCACTTGCAGACGGCTGGACACCCACGACCAGTGGTGGACACAGGTGGACAGTTATTCATGTACACTGGACTGTTTCAGCTTAAGTGGCCACTTGGAGACATCTGGGCACCCGCGGGCAGCAATGGACATTGATGGGCAAACAGCTGATGTGTGGCTTTTCGGCAGCTGGATTATAGCATACATCGCCTACAGCCCTGATATCATGGCAGCGGGCAGCATTTGCCAAGTGTTACGTGCATTAATAGACTGCGTGCAGTAGGGTACCTGGCGGATAGCCTGCTCTAGCTGCTCCTGGCGAAAGCGAGCTGGCTGGTGCTTCTGCTCCCCAGAGCCAGTGCCACATGGGGTGGCACTGGAACAGACAAATCCATGTCATAATCAGGTCCTGCACTCACCAATGAAGGGTACCAGTGCCACTGGTCCACGTTAAAGTCGTGGTGTTCCCTTGCTCAATTTCTTCGCACAGCACGAGCCTTGAGGGGTTTGTACAAGCGTTTCTTATGGATGTCTGGACAAGTTGGTCGTCTACAAAAACGCAGCACTCAATCCTGATGAATTCTTGTCGGGAAACCGAAAAGTTATTTGTAGATAGTGATCGTCAGCTGGTGCTTGTGATCACAGGCGACCACTCCGAGGCAAGTCATCAGTGTTTGGTGTTTAACAGTTCCAGCTGAATGTTAGAATGACGCAGGTATGGTGTATACAAATTGTGTGGGAAACGTCTCATGCTTGGCAATTTTTCTTGCTCTAGAGTAGCAATGCGTGAACGTTGTATACCTGAGGCGGCCTTTCGAGATATGTTGGCGAATGACCTGTGTAGAAGAGTCACTTCGTCCCACCCATAGCTGAATCGACAACTGGCCCTATTGAACTTCGCTACCACAAAGCTCATGGGTGAATTTCTGGCGATATCATCTGCGAGATTCCTCTGGGGCCTGGAGAGAGGGACTAAGGACTACCCTAATATTCTGGTGCGCAATGCATAGAGCAACTGCAGTTATTTTACAAGGTAAGCTTTCGGTTGAAAGACCACGTAATGAAGGTCAGTAATTTGCAATATCTCTGTTTTTCTATGTTATTCTGATGTGTGGTTATGTATTTAACGGGTCTAATCGAAACGTATTTAACAGTATGTGAAGACGATTTTTCTTGTATTGGGGCGAAGGCAATACTGTCCCTCATTGTTAGCTATTGTATTACAAATTTCGAAAGAGCGCCATATTCTCTCGAGTTCACCATCATTAAGTTCAAACCAGTGGACAAATGCTTCTGTCTGAGCAAAAAAACACGAGAATATGTTACCAAATGGCACAGACAGAAAAGTGGGAAACGAGCTGGCTCAGTACTCATCCCGTCTTCCTCACGAAAAAATTTTAGAATATGAACATTTTGCACTCTTTTAACACAGAACATTCTACAGGGTGTTACAAAAAGGTACGGCCAAACTTCCAGGAAACATTCTACACACACAAATAAAGAAAAGATGTTATGTGGACATGTGTCCGGAAACGCTTAATTTCCATGTTAGAGCTCATTTTAGTTTCGTCAGTATGTACTGTACTTCCTCGATTCACCGCCAGTTGGCCCGATTGAAGGAAGGTAATGTTGACTTCGGTGCTTGTGTTGACATGCGACTCATTGTTCTACAGTACTAGCATCAAGCACATCAGTACGTAGCATCAACAGGTTAGTGTTCATCACGAACGTGGTTTTGCAGTCAGTGTAATGTTTACAAATGCAGAGTTGGCAGATGCCCATTTGATGTATGGATTAGCACGGGGCAATAGCCGTGGCGCGGTACGTTTGTATCGAGACAGATTTCCAGAACGAAGGTGTCCCGACAAGAACACGTTAGAAGCAATTGATCGGCGTCTTAGGGAGCACGGAACATTCCAGCCTATGACTCGCGACTGGGAAGACCTAGAACGACGACACCTGCAATGGACGGGGCAATTCTTCGTGCAGTTGACGATAACCCTAATGTCAGCGTCAGAGAAGTTGCTGCTGTACAAGGTAACGTTGACCACGTCACTGTATGGAGAGTGCTACGGGAGAACCAGTTGTTTCCGTACCATGTACAGCGTGTGCAGGCACTATCAGCAGCTTATTGGCCTCCACGGGTACACTTCTGCGAATGGTTCATCCAACAATGTGTCAATCCTCATTTCAGTGCAAATGTTCTGTTTACGGATGAGGCTTCATTCCAACGTGATCAAATTGTAAATTTTCACAATCAACATGTGTGGGCTGACGAGAATCCTCACGCAATTGTGCAATCACGTCATCAACACAGATTTTCTGTGAACGTTTGGGCAGGCATTGTTGGTGATGTCTTGATTGGGCCCCATGTTCTTCCACCTACGCTCAATGGAGCACGTTATCACGATTCCATACGGGATACTCTACCTGTGCTGCTAGAACATGTGCCCTTACAAGTACGAAACAACATGTGGTTCATGCACGATGGAGCTCCTGCACATTTCAGTCGAAGTGTTCGTACGCTTCTCAACAACAGATCCGGTGACCGATGGACTGGTAGAGGCGGACCAATTCCATGGCCTCCACGCTCTCCTGAACTCAACGCTCTTGACTTTCATTTATGGGGGCATTTGAAAGCTCTTGTCTACGCAACCCCGGTACCAAATGTAGAGACTCTTCGTGCTCGTATTGTGGACCGCTGTGGTACAATACGCCATTCTCCAGGGCTGCATCAGCGCATCAGGGATTCCATGCGACGGAGGGTGGATGCATGTATCCTCGCTAACGGAGGACATTTTGGACATTTCCTGTAACAAAGTGTTTGAAGTCACTCTGGTTCGTTATGTTGCTGTTTGTTTCCATTCCATGATTAATGTGATTTGAAGAGAAGTAATAAAATGAGCTCTAACATGGAAAGTAACCGTTTCCGGACACAAGTCCACATAACATATTTTGTTTCTTTGTGTGTGAGGAATGTTTCCTGAAAGTTTGGCCGTACCTTTTTGTAACACACTCTAAATCCTTTTACTCACTCTCTCTTTGTAGCTTAGCCTTCAAACCCAGTATCTCCCTCTCACTTCCACTGTCTATATATGTGTCTCTCCCACTGTCTCCCTTCTCTCTCATTGATTTACGGTGTATTCCACTGCCACTGTCGTCCTTCGCACCTTCAGTCCTCACTATATTTCCGCAGCTCAAAATTTCTCGGGGTGGAGTTCCAAATTCCTTTTCCCCTACACCCATCCGTTAAAAATTTCGGTCCAAAATGCATATGATCTCCACTCATGTCTCTTTTTCATTTTCAATGGCTCCTCTCTTTTTTTGCTCCGAATTGTACTTGTATCCATCTCTCTTTCTCTTTTATTGTCTCTCACTCGCCACCGATGTTTCCTCCCTCTTTGGCTCCAACGGCTATTGTCTTCATCTCTCTCTTTCTCTTAATCTTTCACTGTCACATGTTCTCTCTCACAATCACTGTCTCTTCTCTCTCTCTCTCTCTCTCTCTCTCTCTCTCCCCTATCTCTCTCTCTCTCCCCTATCTCTCTCTCTCTCCCCGCCCCCCACTAGCACTGTATCCTCTTACTTCCACCATCATCGTCTCTCTGCTACTACCTTTCAGCACAAATATTTTCGCATGCCAAAATTATTTTTGAAGGAAGTGGAACGAGAATTAAAGAAGCTGGCTCCCCACTTTTCTGCCAGAGTCTTTTTGTCCTCAGACAGGAGCAATTTACCGCTGGTTCCCTCATTTATTTTGCTACAGCATGGTGTGCTGCTTGCATAAAACGAGTTCTATCGGTTAATAAAGCTTTTACAGTTTAGTCACATACTTTGACACAGCTTCGGGACTGATGATCTAAGCAGTTAAGTCCCATAAGATTCCTTGACATATATAAACAAGAAATTAGTACGCATAACAACAGGTTCACACAAAATTGTTTGTTTTACATGTTTTTCTGCTCATCGATCGAAATTCATCAAAAACGCCTGGCTTATGATTTGTAGCTTAAAATAGTAATGCTGTTATTAGTAATGTGCTACTTAATTTACAGTTATTCGAGTTTTACATAAGTTTTAGCAGGCATTTCAAGTTCTTTTCAGGAATGTTAACACCCTCTTTAGCCCATTTATATTCACTGCATTACTACTTTTGGCACATCGATTGTATAGACATGAAGCGCTTATTATACAGAGACAGCGTGTCTGTAAGTTTTATTGTGACATAGTCCTTGTGATGTCACAGCAACTTTCCATGTACTCACTACCTCAGTTCAAACAAAATTTACGCCTCAGATCTGATATTAAATCCATGTTTTACATGGATCAGTACCGGTACTTTTGAACAAAATGATCTGGATAACGGATAATGATACTGTAAAAAGTTTCGAAGTTCCCCGAAATGGTAACAATTTCGACGATCTGCCAGGAATAAAAGTTATAAATGTAGCCATCCCCACAATTGGTACTTTCTGTACTCAAGAATCACGGATTTTCTGGGTTTTATTACGATCTACCGATGAACAAATGATGCTTTTATAAGCCGCGTAAGATCCACCATAGACCATACCTAATGGAAAAGAACCAACCGTTTCCCATGATTTGGTTGGTCTGGAGGAAGTGTGAAACGTTAAACTTTGACGCTGTACTGTAGAACAGCTACAGTATATCTGCTCGTCCGACAGTTACACAAATTGTCGAAAGGTTAGGGGCTGTCCAAAAACCTTGGCCCCTTATATGTATCATTAATCGAATATGAAATATGATCTCCTGAAAAAACACATTTTCAAGCACAGCATTTTGGAACATACTGGTACTGTGTTCTGTCGTGCACAGACCGGTACGTCATGCAACTAGCGTTTTTTCATAAATAATGAAATTTTAATCCTTCCCCATCTTTATATTCTCTTGACGAGGTTACGACATCCTGCCGAGACACAAGGGGCGCGATGGGTTCTTGTGCCTTGTATATAATAAAGTGGGCCGTTGTAGATGAGTAGTCACACATGATGCTTCTTTGGGCTATCCAAATTTGCCTCGCTGCCTGTACCCTCCTGCCATAGCATAGTGACTTTCTCCTATTTTCTGCGAGCGAAGAAGCCGTTTCATAACGACGACGAGGTAATTTAGAAGTTAGTACGCTTCCTAAACTACAGATCTCTGCAATAAGGACTCCACCTAGTCATCCGTCGTGGGAAAATCATTTAAAGCTGCCCACTGACTAGTTTCTTTTACCTGTGACTGCACAGCAAGTTATGACTCCAATCATAAGGAATCGAAAATATTCCCCCTGGTATAAAATTTGATCTAATAATGAATAACAACATCGTCTGACTACTGTTGATGAAATATGAAGTAGTAAACAAACATTCATAGCGCAGCCAAAGATATAAAGGGGCTTTAACATGAAGGAAGACAAGCTGCAACTTTTGTATCACGTGTCGATACCACCCCACTGTCGTCGCAAAAGAATGTTCAGATGTGTATGAAATCTTATGGGACTTAACTGCTAAGGTCGTCAGTCCCTAAGCTGACACACTACTTAACCTAAATTATCCCAAGGACAAACATATACACCCATGACCGAGGGAGGACTCGAACCTCCGCCGGGACCAGCTGCACAGTCCATGACTGCAGCGCCCTAGACTGCTCGGCTACTGTCGTCGCAAATTTGGATAATGGAACTGCAAGTTTCCACCCGACGCCAAAAGGAGACGCATGGGCCTGGCGGACCAAATGGCGTGCTCACGTTGGGCGTGCCTCCAGCGGCTCTGTATTACAAGTCCTGTCTGCTGCCGTGATACAGGATGGCTCGCCTCGGCGAGGCCGACCAGTAGTACTTGGAGCCTTTTAGCTACAACACTGTCGTCCATGCTTACTCGGGAGCCACATCCCTGGCTGACACTGTGGCAGCTGAATTCTGTTTCTTGCTGCATTATTTACAATTATTCTGCGTACACATGGAGTAAATCTTCAGTTGGTTGTGGTATATTGTTGGCTAATCACCTCTGTTCCGGTACAGCTTATAGCTTTCCTCAGACGACAGCTGCCGCACCACTCTGTAGCCCACCTCTCCTTACCTTTGTATACGAAGTCATACACAACAGCAGCCTAAGTCTTCAACCGTCCTACTACGACCAATCAGTCCATATGAATCTGTACATTTAGAAAAGATGCGTGCTGTGCAGATGTAACAGCACACTGTATGTCCTAATAACTAAAACGAGTCAGTGATGCGCAAAGTCTCGAAACACTCGTTGCTGCAGCACTTATCTTGAAGCTGTCTCTAACTCACATACCTTCTTTAGCTGGAAGTTGTACATAAAACTGAAAAATACTGCGTTTTCTGTTAGCAGGATATCGAAATAATCATTCTTCTCAAGGCAGTTGATTTTTCAGTATGTTAGCCTCCTACCTGTTACTAGTATAAACAAAGGACAAACCAAAACATATGTTAACAAACATGAAAGTTTGTATAACTGTGATATGGCTTCAAGTGGAAAATAATTCGCCAGAGATTTTAAATTAAATTCAGTGATTATGCAGATAATAAACCCGAAAACTCATAGACGATTTATACATAGAAGCACCAAAGAAATTGGTATAGGCATACGGCCGCGCAGGATTAGCCGAGAGGTCTCGGGCCCTGCAGTCATGGACTGTGCAGCTCATCCCGGCGGAGGTTCGAGTCCTCCCCCGGGCTTGGGTGTGTGTGTTTGTCCTTAGGATAATTTAGGTTAAGTAGTGTGTAAGCTTCGGGACTGATGACCTAAGCAGTTAAGTCCCATAAGATTTCGCACACATTTGAACGTTTTTGGTATAGGCGTACGTATTCAAATACAAAGATACACTCCTGGAAATGGAAAAAAGAACACATTGACACCGGTGTGTCAGACCCACCATACTTGCTCCGGACACTGCGAGAGGGCTGTACAAGCAATGATCACACGCACGGCACAGCGGACACACCAGGAACCGCGGTGTTGGCCGTCGAATGGCGCTAGCTGCGCAGCATTTGTGCACCGCCGCCGTCAGTGTCAGCCAGTTTGCCGTGGCATACGGAACTCCATCGCAGTCTTTAAGACTGTAGCATGCCGCGACAGCGTGGACGTGAACCGTATGTGCAGTTGACGGACTTGGAGCGAGGGCGTATAGTGGGCATGCGGGAGGCCGGGTGGACGTACCGCCGAATTGCTCAACACGTGGGGCGTGAGGTCTCCACAGTACATCGATGTTGTCGCCAGTGGTCGGCGGAAGGTGCACGTGCCCGTCGACCTGGGACCGGACCGCAGCGACGCACGGATGCACGCCAAGACCGTAGGATCCTACGCAGTGCCGTAGGGGACCGCACCGCCACTTCCCAGCAAATTAGGGACACTGTTGCTCCTGGGGTATCGGCGAGGACCATTCGAAACCGTCTCCATGAAGCTGGGCTACGGTCCCGCACACCGTTAGGCCGTCTTCCACTCACGCCCCAACATCATGCAGCCCGCCTCCAGTGGTGTCGCGACAGGCGTGAATGGTGGGACGAATGGAGACGTGTCGTCTTCAGCGATGAGAGTCGCTTCTGCCTTGGTGCCAATGATGGTCGTATGCGTGTTTGGCGCCGTGCAGGTGAGCGCCACAATCAGGACTGCATACGACCGAGGCACACAGGGCCAACACCCGGCATCATGGTGTGGGGAGCGATCTCCTACACTGGCCGTACACCACTGGTGATCGTCGAGGGGACACTGAATAGTGCACGGTACATCCAAACCGTCATCGAACCCATCGTTCTACCATTCCTAGACCGGCAAGGGAACTTGCTGTTCCAACAGGACAATGCACGTCCGCATGTATCCCGTGCCACCCAACGTGCTCTAGAAGGTGTAAGTCAACTACCCTGGCCAGCACGATCTCCGGATCTGTCCCCCATTGAGCATGTTTGGGACTGGATGAAGCGTCGTCTCACGCGGTCTGCACGTCCGGCACGAACGCTGGTCCAACTGAGGCGCCAGGTGGAAATGGCATGGCAAGCCGTTCCACAGGACTACATCCAGCATCTCTACGATCGTCTCCATGGGAGAATAGCAGCCTGCATTGCTGCGAAAGGTGGATATACACTGTACTAGTGCCGACATTGTGCATGCTCTGTTGCCTGTGTCTATGTGCCTGTGGTTCTGTCAGTGTGATCATGTGATGTATCTGACCCCAGGAATGTGTCAATAAAGTTTCCCCTTCCTGGGACAATGAATTCACGGTGTTCTTATTTCAATTTCCAGGAGTGTGTGTAAACAGGCTGAATACAACGCTGCGGTCGGCGACGCCTGTGTAAGACAACAAATGTCTGGCGCAGTTCTAGGATCAGTTACTGCTGCTGCAATGGTAGGTTATCAAAATTCAAGTGAATTTGAACGTCATGTTATGGTCGGCGCACGAGCGACGGTATACAGCATCTTCGAGGTAGCGATGAAGTGGGGATTTTCCCTTACGACCATTTCACGAGCGCATCATCAATATCACGATTCCGGTAAGACACCGAATCTCCGACACTGCTGGGGCCGGAAAAAGATCTTGCAAGAACGGGTCATACGACGAATGAAGAGAATCGTTCAGCGTGACAGAGGTGCAACCCTCCCGCTAATTTCTGCAAATTTCAATGCTGGGCCATGAACAAGTGACAGTGTGCGAACCGTTCAAGGAAACATAATCGTTGTGGGCTTTCGGAGCATACGCCTCACTGGTGTACCCTTGACGAATCAAGGATGCAAAGCTTTATGCCTCGCCTGGGCCCGTCAACACCGACATTGGCCTGTTGACGACTGGAAACATGCTGCCTGGTCCGATGAGTCTTGTTAGAAATGGTATCGATTGGATAGACCTGTACGGGTATGAATCCATGGAGCCTGCGTATCAACATGGGGAACGTTAAAGCTGCTAGAGGCTTTGTAATGGTAGGGGGCGTGTGGAGTGCTGTGGGAACACTGATACGTCTAGGTACGACTCTGACAAGTGACACGTACATAAGCATCCTGTCCGATCACCTGCATCCATTCATGTCTGTTGTGCATTTCGATGGACTTTGGCAATTCCAGAAAGTCACTAAGACGCCTCACTCGTCCAGAATTGCTACACAGTCGCTCCAGGTACGCTCTTCTGCGTTTAGACACTTCCGCTTGCCATTAAACTCCACAGACATGAACATTATTGAGCATATCTGAGATGCCTTGTAACGTACTGTTTGGGAGAGATTTCCAACCCCTCGTACGGATTTATGGACAGCCCTGCAAGATTCATGGTGCCAGTTCCCTGCATCACTACTTCAGACATTGGTCGAGTCCATGCCACATCGCTGTGACGTGCTTCTGCTTGCTCGCGGGGGCAGTGCACGATATTAGACAGGTGTATTAGTTTCTATGGCACTTCAGTGTAGAAACCTCCGCTAAATAACCACGTGGATGAACTTACACCACAGGTTTTACATTCCCGGTAATACTTTTTGGAGAGTGGGAAAGTAACGTAAAAGACGATGTATATCATAAGATGACTCATTACAAAACACATATGGATCCTTGCGTATTCAATCATAGGCGTGATCCAAACAAAGACCTAACCTTACTCACTTGGATACACAATAGAAGAGGCATATCCCGCAGAAGCTCCGGAAAGGTCATGTAATACTGAATTACGCCGTAGCAACACAAGCAGGCAACGCCAGCTTAGAAGTGCCCATCTCTATGTCTCAACTTTACAAGTCGTCAGCATGGTGTTAACAGCATCAGGCAGCTGCAAAGAAATGAAAGCCCCTGTTCACATTTCCCTGTCGAACTTGAGACTTTGCGCCAAGTAAGCTGCCTGCAAGATTCTGCATTGGAAGTATAGCTTGAAGATATCCAAAGATAAGACGTCCCTGCGAGACAACACATGGACCATACAGTCTTTGAGTCATGCACTACAATCACATATCACGCACTGATACACTACATGAAAAACGTTTACAACATGCATGGTGTCTGCGAATAATTAAGTAGTACTTAATGCGGTGGATATTGAACTTCCATTTCAAACTGCCCTGATTAATAACCCTCTCTTTATAACTTACATAAAGCCCGAAAGAAAATAATTTCATTATGGGATCTGATTGCTCTCATGTACACACATCAAAAAAGTTTTGCTTCACCCCTGTTCAAAAGAACTCATGAACACAGACGTTGACTGTGGCTATATTATCACAGACGAAGTCACTCTGACAGTTCAGCGATGTCACTAAACCCTCCCAAAGGTAAAAACAACCTTGCATGAGCAGGGCCATTTGACGGAGGGGGTCCGACAGTTTATCAGTTCCAGTCATTCCACCAGTAAGGAGGTATACGGCTCGTGTTGTCTGTAGTTGAACCATGCCTAGACGGTCAATACCACGGTTCGATCGCGTCCGCATTGTTACTTTGTGCCAGAAAGGGCTCTCAACAAGGGAAGTGTTCAGGCGTCTCAGAGTGAAACAAAGCGATGTTGTTCGGACATGGAGGAGATACAGACACAGGAACTGTCGATAACATGCCTCACTCAGGCCCCTCAGGCCACCCAAGGGCTACTCCTGCAGTGGATGACCGCTACCTATGGATTACGGCTCGGAGGAACCCTGACTGCAAAGCCACCATGTTGAATAGTGCTTTTCTGGCAGCCACAGGACGTCGTGTTACGACTCAAACTGTGTGCAATGGGCTGAATGATGCGCAACTTCACTCTCGACGTCCATCGCGGGATCCTTCTTTGCAACCACGACACCGTGCAGTGCGCTACAGATGGGACCAACAACATTCCGAATGGACAGCTCAGGATTGCCATCACGTTCTCTTCACCGATGAATGTTGCATATGACTTGAACCAGACAATCGTCGGAGACGCGTTTGGAGGCAGCCCGGTCAAGCTGAACGCCTTAGACACACTGTCCAGTGAGTACAGCAAAGTGGGGGTTCGCTGTAGTTTTAGGGTGGCTTTATGTGGGGCCGACGTACGCCGCTGGTAGAAGGCGCCGTAAAGGCTATACTATACGTGAATGCCATCCATCCTCCGACCGATAGTGCAATCATATCGGCAGCGTATTGGTGAGGCATTCGTCTCCATGGACGACAATTCGCCCCCCATCATGCACATCTTGTGAATGACTTCCTTCAGGCTAACGACATCGCTCTACTAGAGTGGCAGCATGTTCTCCAGACATGAACCCTATCGAAAATGACTGGAATAGATTGAAAAGGGCTGTTTATGGACGACGTGACCCACCAACCCCTCTGAGAGATCTAAACCTATCGCCGTTGAGGAGGGTGACATAGTGGACCAACAGTGCCTCGATGAACTTGTGGATAGTATGCCACGACGAATACGTGCATACATCAATGCAAGAGGACGTGCTATTGGGTATTAGAGGTACCGGTGTGTACAGAAATCTGGACCACCACCTCTGAAGGTCTCGCCGTGTCGTGGGACAACATGCAATGTGTCGTTTTCATGAGCAATAAAAAGGGCGGAAATGATTTTTATGTTGATCTCTATTCCGATTTTCGGTACAGGTTCCGGAACTCTCGGAACCGAGTTGATGCAAAGCATGATGTGTGGAGTTAGCCTTTCACAATCTAAGGGGTTTCTCAATTCCTGTGTTTATGTTGACTTTTATTTCAATTTCCTGTACAGGTTACGGAACTCTCGGAACCGAGGTGATGCAAATCTTTTTTGATGTGTGTATAATTCGTCACAGCCACATGCACTTTGCATAACAGGTATTCCTTAGCATCGGAAATGATCTATAATGGACCATGCATTAATTTCCGCATAACTGAACCTAATCTTAGATCTCGTAAGTAACTCCTACATTTCACCTAACGAGCAGCATAAATAATTGTGAATCCAGAATCAAATTTATAATATTTCATTACTGTGAGGTTCTTACATAAATTTATCCCAAAAAAATTTGGATGAGGAAGAAAGCTAGAGGCAAATTTGTCTTCTGTGATCAATGCGTACAACATGAAAAACCATTTTCGTCAAACTAATGAGTGAGCCGAAGGCATAAAGCCATACCTTATGTTATTCCGATGCAAGGCATTAGTGCAAGGCCTCATGGTTATTCAGTCCTGTCATCTCGAAACATTACAATTAATTGGAATAAATCGGTGAAAGGAAAGAAATAGAAATAAGGGAATGAGACTATCTTTAACGTTATCATTATTATCAAATTCAAGAAATACCATGCATTACACAGAACAGTAAGCTTAATTTCACATGGTCCACGTGGTGCCCCTAGCGCAGTCATCAATACTGCGTTAGTGTAGATCTGAAAAAAAAAAAACATATAAGGAACAAAGACTTTTTGATGAATGAAATACCGGCTTACTAAGTCAGATCAAGAATTTAGTCTGGGGTTATGTTTCTCTTTGCATCAACATCTCTCTGCTAGAAAAGCTTTTAGGCACATTTTAACCCGTTCCAAACGTCGAGATTTAACGATCTACTTTAAGTATAAATTAAATTTATGAGTAGGCATTTACTCTCTGGCCATAAAGTTATTAAATTGGACGTTGGTATCCAAATACATAAAAAAAAACATCTTACCTAGGCATATCTCACTGTCGAACCCCATATGAAAATAGCTACATATTACGCGATTAGCTACTTCGTGCGCACAGTGGAGGCACACATTATAAACTAGATACCATTATCACGTAGGTGAAATATAATGAAGATATGGAAATCTCGAGACGTACATTATTACGCACACTGAACCTGAGTCACTGTTCGTGAAATATTCACGCTGGAAGCGGAGCGATGTATGTAGAGATAAAATACTCACTTCCAGCTGCGCGAACATCCGACAGGGAAATTCATCGATACGTGTTAGCTGTGAAGTGGAAATACGGCGTGGCGTGCGGGAGGAAATTGAGCCGGCGTGAGCAGTGTGGCTGGAGAGCGAAGCCGTTCAGAGTACCGCCAATTCGACGACAGGGCAGGTGTGGCCTCAAGTGGGGGAGGAGGAAGAGGAGGAGATTAGAATTTGATGTACTGTCGATAACGAGGGCATTAGAGATGGTTCGCTCCACTTTTCCCTTACACTGCAGCATCCAGGGTCACATGTATCATGAAGCTGAGTATTTGCGGTAAACTGTCGTCTATTGTGTCAATTGGGACTGACGTATAGTCGTTTTTTAACTCCTCTCTGTCTTCGCGTTCTATAGTTTTGACTTGGGCGCGTATGACCCCAGTTGTTTTTGCGCCCTAATGCAAACCAAAACCAAAACCTAATCTATAGCCACATCTAATTCTGCGCTTCACTAGCCATCTCATGGCGTAAGGCGGTGGGTAGTTACTCCTTCACCTAAGAAGACGAAGCAAATGTTGCTGAATTCCAGTCAAGAACAACTGCCAAGATGAGAAACATACACTCCTGGAAATTGAAATAAGAACACCGTGAATTCATTGTCCTAGGAAGGGGAAACTTTATTGACACATTCCTGGGGTCAGATACATCACATGATCACACTGACAGAACCACAGGCACATAGACACAGGCAACAGAGCATGCACAATGTCGGCACTAGTACAGTGTATATCCACCTTTCGCAGCAATGCAGGCTGCTATTCTCCCATGGAGACGATCGTAGAGATGCTGGATGTAGTCCTGTGGAACGGCTTGCCATGCCATTTCCACCTGGCGCCTCAGTTGGACCAGCGTTCGTGCTGGACGTGCAGACCGCGTGAGACGACGCTTCATCCAGTCCCAAACATGCTCAATGGGGGACAGATCCGGAGATCTTGCTGGCCAGGGTAGTTGACTTACACCTTCTAGAGCACGTTGGGTGGCACGGGATACATGCGGACGTGCATTGTCCTGTTGGAACAGCAAGTTCCCTTGCCGGTCTAGGAATGGTAGAACGATGGGTTCGATGACGGTTTGGATGTACCGTGCACTATTCAGTGTCCCCTCAACGATCACCAGTGGTGTACGGCCAGTGTAGGAGATCGCTCCCCACACCATGATGCCGGGTGTTGGCCCTGTGTGCCTCGGTCGTATGCAGTCCTGATTGTGGCGCTCACCTGCACGGCGCCAAACACGCATACGACCATCATTGGCACCAAGGCAGAAGCGACTCTCATCGCTGAAGACAACACGTCTCCATTCGTCCCTCCATTCACGCCTGTCGCGACACCACTGGAGGCGGGCTGCACGATGTTGGGGCGTGAGCGGAATACGGCCTAACGGTGTGCGGGACCGTAGCCCAGCTTCATGCAGACGGTTGCGAATGGTCCTCGCCGATACCCCAGGAGCAACAGTGTCCCTAATTTGCTGGGAAGTGGCGGTGCGGTCCCCTACGGCACTGCGTAGGATCCTACGGTCTTGGCGTGCATCCGTGCGTCGCTGCGGTCCGGTCCCAGGTCGACGGGCACGTGCACCTTCCGCCGACCACTGGCGACAACATCGATGTACTGTGGAGACCTCACGCCCCACGTGTTGAGCAATTCGGCGGTACGTCCACCCGGCCTCCCGCATGCCCACTATACGCCCTCGCTCAAAGTCCGTCAACTGCACATACGGTTCACGTCCACGCTGTCGCGGCATGCTACCAGTGTTAAAGACTGCGATGGAGCTCCGTATGCCACGGCAAACTGGCTGACACTGACGGCGGCGGTGCACAAATGCTGCGCAGCTAGTGCCATTCGACGGCCAACAGCGCAATTCCTGGTGTGTCCGCTGTGCCGTGCGTGTGATCATTGCTTGTACAGCCCTCTCGCAGTGTCCGGAGCAAGTAAGGTGGGTCTGACACACCGGTGTCAATGTGTTCTTTTTTCCATTTCCAGGAGTGTAGATATAGATATCCTCGGAGTAACGAAGCACCTTAAATCACTTAATAAGGGGAAGGCCTCCGGCCCAGATTGCATACAAGTCAGGTCCCTGTCAGAGTATGCCGATAAAGTAGCTCCATATTTAGCAATTATATACAACCACTCGCTCTCAGAAGGATCCGTACCTAAAGACTGGAAAATTGCTCAAGTCACACCAATACCCAAAAAGGGAAGTAGGAGTAATCCGCTGAATTACAGGCTTATATCACTAACGTCGATTTGCAGTGGGGTTTTGGAACGTATACTGTATATACTGTATTCAAACATTATGAAGTACCTCGAAGAAAACGATTTATAGACACATAGCCAGCAGGGATTAAGAATATATCGTTCTTGTGAAACACAACTAGCTCTTTATACTGATGAAGTAATAAGCGCTATCGACAGGGGATGTCAAATTGGTTCCATATTTTTATGCGAGTGCTATCCACAAAGTACATTACGTTTTGGAATTAAAAATAAATAAAGCATTGGAATTTTTTTTATTATATACAGATGAAAGCCACACTTAAATACTACTTTTCTACATAGTTTCCATTTAAATTAAGGCACTTATCGTAGCGATGGACGAGCTTGGAAATTCCTTCGTCGTAAAATTCGGCCGCCTGCGCCTTCAACCACGTGGTTACCTCTTCTTTTGGGACAGAAAAGATGTGATTTTTGTGGATTTCCTGGAAAGAGGCACTACAATAAACTCTCAAAGGTATTGCCAAACTGCACAACCTCAGAAGAGCAATACTAAACAAGCGCAGGGGAAAGTTGGTCTCAAAGGTCTTGCTGATTCACGACAACGCCCGGGCCCACACGGCAAATGCCACTCGTGAAGTTCTCGAATCTTTTAAGTGGGAGTTGTTTCCTTATCCGCCGTACAGTCCCGACCTGGCACCGATCGACTTCCACTTATTCCCAGCAATGAAGAATTGGTTGGCTATGCAGCCTTTTGATGACGACGCACAGCTTCAAGGAGAGGTAAACACGTAGTTGAAGGCGCAGGCGGCCGAATTTTACGACGAAGGAATTTCCAAGCTCGTCCATCGCTACGATAAGTGCCTTAATTTAAATGGGAACTATGTGGAAAAGTAGTATTTAAGTGTGGCTTTCATCTGTATATAATAAAAAAAAATTTCCAATACTTTATTTATTTTTAATTCCAAACCGTAATGTACTTTGTGGATAGCCCTCGTATTTCCAGAAGGCTTTAGACTCCGTTCCTCACAAGCGTGCGTACGGGGTATCGCCTCAGTTGTTCGACTGGATTCGTAATTTCCTGTCAGAAAGGTCACAGTTCGTAGCAATTGGCGCAAAGTCATCGAGTAAAACAGTAGTAATATCCGGCGTTCCCCAAGGAAGAGTTACAGGCCCTCTATTGTTCCTGATCTATATTAACGACATAGGAGACAATCTGAGTAGCCGTCTTAAAATGTTTGCAGATGATGCTGTCGTTTACCGTCTTGTAAAGTCATCAGATGATCAAAACGACTTGCAAAATGATTTAGATAAGATATCTGTATGGTGAGAAAAGTGGCAATTGACCCTGAATAAGGAAAAGTGTGAAGTTATTCACATGAGTACTAAAAGAAGTCAGCTAAATTTCGATTACGCGATAAGTCACACAACTCTGAAGGCTGTAAATTCAACTAAATACTAGGGTTGAAAATTACAAATAACCTGCATTGGAACGATCACATACATAATATTATGGGTACAGCAAACCAAAAACTGCGATTCATTGGCAGAACACTTAGAAGGTGCAACAGGTCTACTAAGCAGACTGCTTACACCACACTTGTCCGCCATATTCTGGAGTATTGCTGTGCGGTGTAGGATCCGCATCAGGTGGGACTGACGGATGACACCGATAAAGTACAAAGAAGGACATCTCGATTTGTATTATCGCGAAATAGGGGAGTTAGTGTCACAGACATGATACGTGAATCGGAGTGTCAATCATTAAAACAAAGGCGTTTTTCTTTGCGACGTGATCTCATGAAATTTCAATCACCAGTTTTCTCCTCCGATTGCAAAAACATTTTGTTGGCGCCCATCTACATAGGGAGAAATGATCATCACGAAAATATAAGAGAAATTAAGGCTCGCACAGGAAAATTTAAGTGCCCGTTTTTCCCGCTTGCCGGTCGAGAATGGAGTGGTAGAGAGAGAGCTTGAAAGTGGTTCCTTGAACCCTCTGCCAGGCACTTTATTGTGACAAGCAGAAGTATCATGTAGATGTAGATGTACCAGTATCACTTATATTCTTGCTTGTCCCAGTAGCAATTGTTCGTAAATCTCCGCGTGATCTCAAATCTGTCTCATTGTGCTTCCATGTTCTTCTCGCGAGATGTACGTAGTAGCGAGCAGTATATGTGTTGTCTCTTCTAGACATGTATGCTCCCGTAACAGTTAATCACCTCGTCGTGCACAATATCTCTCACTCCTCCCACTCAGCACCAGCCGCTGCAGATTTATGAGCATCTTCTTTATGCTTTCGTGCTTACCACAGATCCTCTAACGAAATGTACTGCTCTTCTTTGTTGTAGTTGTTGTTGTTGTTGTGGTCTTCAGTCCTCAGACTGGTTTGATGCAGCTCTACATGCTACTCTATCCTGTGCGAGCTTCTTCATCTCCCAGTACCTACTGCAACCTACATCCCTCTGAATCTGCTTAGTGTATGCATCTTTTGGTAGCCCTATACGATTTTTACCCTCCACGCTGCCCTCCAATACTATATTGGTGATCCCTTGATGCCTCAGAACACGTCCTGCCAACCGATCCCTTCTTCTAGTCAAGTTGTGCCACAAATTCCTCTTCTCCCCAATTCTGTTCAATACCTCCTGATTAGTTATGTGATCTACCCATCCAAACTTCAGCATTCCTCTGTGGCACCACATTTCGAAAGCTTCTATTCTCTTCTTGTCCAAAATACTTATCGTCCGTGTTTCACTTCCATACATGGCTACACTGCATACAAATACTTTCGGAAACGACTTCCTGACACTTAAATCTATACTCGATGTTAACAAATTTTTCTTCTTCAGAAACGCGTTCCTTGCCATTGCCAGTCTACATTTTATATCCTCTCTACTTCGACCATCATCAGTTATTTTGCTCCCCAAATAGCAAAACTCCTTTACTACTTTAAGTGTCTCATTTCCGAATCTAATACCCTCAGCGTCACCCGACTTCATTCGACTACATGCCATTATTCTCGTTTTGGTTTGTTGATGTTCATCTTACATCCCCCTTTGAAGACACTATCCATTTCGTTCAGCTGCTCCTCCAAGTCCTTTGCGGTCTCTGACAGAATTACAATGTCATCGGCCAACCACAAAGGTTTTATTCCTTCTCCATGGATTTTAATTCCTACTCCAGATTTTTCTTTTGCTTCCTTCACTGCTAGCTCAATAAACAGATTGAATAACATCGGGGAGAGGCTAAAACCCTGTCTCACACCCTTCCCAACCACAGTTTCCCTTTCATGTCCCGCGACTCTTATAACTGCCATCTGGTTTCTGTAAAAATTGTAAATAGCCTTTCGCTCCCTGTATTTTACCCCTGCCATCTTCAGAATTTGAAAGAGAGCATTCCAGTCAACATAGTCAAAAGCTTTATCCAAGGCTACAAATACTAGTAGGTTTGCCTTTCCTTAATCTGCCTTCTAATATACGTCGTAGGGTCAGTAATGCCTCACGTGTTCCAACATTTCTGCGGAATCCAAACTGATATTCGCCGATGTCGGCTTCTACTAGTTTTTCCATTCGTCTGTAAAGTATTCGTGTTAGAATTTTGCCGCTGTGACTTATTAAACTGATAGTGCGGTAATTTTCACATCTATCAACACCTGCTTTCTTTGGGATTGGAATTATTATAATCTTCTTGAAGTCTGTGGGTATATCGCCTGTCTCATACATCTTGCTCACCAGATGGTAGAGTTTTCTCAGGACTGGCTCTCCCAAGGCTGTCAGTAGTTCTAATGGAATCTCGTCTATTCCTGTGGCCTTATTCCGTCTTAGATCTTTCAGTGCTCTGTAAGACTCTTCATCTTCATCTACATCCTCTTCCATTTCCATAATATTGTCCTCAAGTACCTCACCCTTATATAGACCCTCTTTATACTCCTTCCACCTTTCTGCTTTCCCTTCTTTGCTTAGAACAGGGTTTCCATCTGAGCTCTTCATATTCATACAAGTGGTTCTCTTTTCTCCAAAGGTCTCTTTAATTTTCCTGTAGGCAGTATCTATCTTACCCCTAGTGATATATGCCTCTATAGCCTACTATTTGTCATCTAGCCATCCACGCTTAGCCACTTTGCACTTCCTGTTGATTTAATTTTTGAGACGTTTCTATTAATTTCTGCCTGCTTCATTTACTGTATTTTTATATTTTATCCTTTCATCAATTAAATTCAATATATCTTCTGTTACCAAAGGATTTCTACCAGCCCTCATCTCTTATCTACGTGATCCTCTGCTGCCTTCAGTACTTCATCCCTCAAAGCTACCCATTCATCTTCTACTGTATTTCTTTTCCCCCATTCCAGTCAATTGTTCCCTTATGCTCTCCTAGTAACTCCGTACAACCTCTGGTTTAGTCAGTTTATCCAGGTCCCATCTCCTTAAATTCCCACCTTTTTGCTGTTTCTTCATTTTTAATTTACAATTCTTAAACAATAGATTGTGATCAGAGTCAACATCTGCCCCTGAAAATGTCTTACAATTTAAAACCTGGTTCCTAAATCTCTGTCTTACCATTATATAATCTATCTGAAACCTGTCAGTATCTCCAGGCTTCTTCCATGTATACAAGCTTCTTTTATGATTCTTGAACCAAGTGTTAGCTATGATTAAGTTATGCTCTGTGCAAATTCTACCAGGCGGCTTCCTCTTTCATTTCTTCCCCCCAATCCATATTCACCCACTAGGTTTCCTTCTCTCCCTTTTCCTACTGCCAGGTTCCAGTCACCCATGACTATTAAATTTTCGTCTCCCTTCACTACCTCAATAATTTCTTTTATTTCATCAACATTGCTTCGATTTCTTCGTCACCTGCAGAGCTAGTTGGCATATAAACTTGTACTACTGTAGTAGGTGTCGGCTTCGTGTCTATCTTGGCCACAACATTGAGTTCACTATTCTGTTTGTAGTAGCTTACCCGCACTCCTATTTTTTTTATTCATTATTAAACCTACTCCTGCATTACCCCTATTTGATTTTGTATTTATAACCCTGTATTCGCCAGACCAAAAGTCTTGTTCCTTCTGCCACCGACATTCACTCATTCCCACTATATCTAACTTTAACGTATCCATTTCCCTTTTTAAATTTTCTAACCTACCTGCCCGATTAAGGGATCTGACATTCCACGCTCCGATCCGTAGTACGCCAGTTTTCTTTCTCCTGATAACGACGTCCTCTTGAGTAGTCCCCGCCCGGAGATCCGAATGGGGGACTATTTTACCTCCGGAATATTTTACCCAAGAGGACGCCATCATCATTTAATCATACAGTAAAGCTGCATGCCCTAGGGAAAAATTACGGCTGTAGTTTCCCCTTGCTTTCAGTCGTTCGCAGTACCAGCACAGCAAGGCCGTTTTGGTTAATGTTACAAGGCCAGATCAGTCAATCATCCAGACTGTTACGCCTGCAACTGCTGAAAAGGCTGCTGCCCCTCTTCAGCAACCACACGTTTGTCTGGCCTCTCAACAGATACCCCTCCGTTGTGGTTGCACCTACGGTACGGCTATCTGTATCGCAGAGGCACGCGAGCCTTCAAAATTGGTTCAGATGGTTCTGAGCACTAAGGGACTTAACGTCTGAGGTCACCAGTCCCCTAGAACTTAGAACTACTTAAACCTAACTAACCTAAGGACTTCACACACATCCATGCCCGAGGCAGGATTCGAACTTGTGAGCGTAGCGGTCGCGCGGTTCCAGACTGTAGCGCCTAGAACCGCTCGGCTACTCCGGCCGGCGCACGCAAGCCTCCCCACCAGCGGTAAGGTCCATGGTCGAATTGGGCGACTAGTCGAGTCTAGATTCGTCGGGAATTCCGATGTTACAGTGTCCCGATGTGGCCTATGTGGCAGTGTGAGGACATCCATACTCGTTGTCCAGGTTGAGTCTACTATGGCTGACCACAACAAGTGAGGACCGTTGTGTTGTGCATCAAACGCACCGTAACCATTTGCCATGTAAGAACAAGTAATGCACTCCCTGGAACAATCTGTGTCATCCCGCGCCCTTTGGTTGGAAACTGGCTGCAAAATGACCAGGTAATTACCGCTCCATGCGTAGACTGACGTGAACACCGCAGCGCAATAACCTGTGTTTAGACTGGTACCTCAACTGGGAAGCACAGACTGCGTCGCATTGTGTTGCATTGTGTTGTGTGTTATCCTGGATGTCCTTCATCGGCAAGTATTGTGGCGACATGGGGAAGGGTCCCATTCTTTCAATTCTTTGGAGAAACATAGAGGTCTCACTCCACACGTCATGATATGGGAGCCATAGCATGTGACTTCAGGTTACGTCTGGTAGCGACTGAGGGAACTCTAATGGCGCAACGGTACACTATGGACCTCTTGCACCATTACACGCTGAATAACCAAAGAAACCGATACACGTGCCTAATATCGAGCAGGGCCCCCGCGAGCACGCAGAAGTACCGCAGCCAGACGTGGCATTGACTCAACTAATGTCTGAAGTGGTGCTGGAGCGTACTGATGCCATGCTTCCGGCAGGGCTGTCCGTAAATCCGTAAGAGTACGAGAGGCTGGAGATCTCTTCTGAACAGCACGTTGCAAGGCATTTTAGATATGCTAAATAATGTTCATGTCTGGGACGCTTGTGAACGAGTTACCTTGTCAGAGTTGTATCTAGATGTATCAGGATTCCCCTATCACTCCAACTGCACCCGTCCCACACCATTATAGAGCCTCCACCAGCTTGAAGAGGCGCCTGTGCCATGCAAGGCCCATGGATTCGTGAGGTTGTCTCTATACCCGTACACCACCAACTGCTCGATACAATTTGAAACGAGACTCGTCCCACCAGGCAACACGTTTCCGTTCATCATGAATCTAGTGTCGATGTTGACGGGCCCAGGCGATGCGTAAAGCTTTGTGTCGTGCAGTAGTCAAGGGTACACGAGTGGGCTTCAGATCCAAAAGCCCACATCGATGATGTTTCATTGAATGGTTCGCACGCTGACACTCGTTGATGGCCCAGCATTGAAATTTGCAGCAAACCCGTTGGTTCCGTTCCTTCAGGATCTTTTCCGGCAGCAGCGATGACGGAGATTTGATGTTTTACCAGATTCCTGATATTCACAGTACACTCGTGAAATAGTAGTACCGGAAAATCCTCACTTTATCGATACCTCGGAGATGCTGTGTCCCATTGCTGGGTGACGCCGATTATAACACCACGTTTTAAATCAAATCTTGATAACCTGCCACAGTAGCAGCAGCAACCGATCCAACAACTGCGCCAGACACTAATCGTCATATATAGTCGTTGTCGACCGCAGCGCCGTATTCTGCCTGTTAACATGTCTCTGTATTTGAATTGCAATCCCGTACAAGTTTGTTTGCCACTTCAGTGTATAGTATCTCCCACGAGACTGCATCGTCGTGCCGTTTTTCAAAAGGTCAGCGCCCATCCACACGTCGCACGTGACTCCGTTTACTGTCTGTAGTATGTTGAGTTACAATCGTGGCTAGCAAGGTCACCAAATCTGTGGCCGATAGAACGTATGTCCCAAGTTAACACCATCCGGTATGTCGAGGACTATTTACAGGAGTTGTGAGCCGGCTTACCTCAAGAGAGGGTCCAGTATCTTTGCCACAAGCTACCCAATAGGCCTCTAGGCAGAAACGTAGGAAAATTTCAGTTAAACGTTCCGTCGACAAAGAGGCATAGAGACGGAGCACATGCTCGGCTTGGGGAAGGATGCGGAAGAAAATCATCGTTACATTAGCGAAGGAACCATCCCATCATTTGCCTTGAGAGATTTAAGGGAAACGCGGCAAACCGAATACTGGATCAACAGACGTGGATATGAACTGTCGTCCTTCTGAATTCGAGCCCTTCGGGTCAACGAATGGCCGGTAGGGTGGCGGTTCTAGGCGCTACAGTCTGGAGCCACACGACCGCTACGGTACTGCCTCGGGCATGGATGTGTGTGATGTCCTTAGGTTACTTGGGGTAACTAGTTCTAAGTTCTAGGGGACTGATTACCTCAGAAGTTAAGTCCCATAGTGCTCAGAGCCATTTGAACCATTTTCTTAACGACTGCGCCACGTTTCTCGGTGCGAATAGGCACGTATGGTGGCATATTGTTTATATGATATGATGCGGCGCTATGCTTTGCTTAATAGTTATAGCTCTGAGACGTTAGACAGCGTGTTAAAGTGCACGTGTCACACCAACGTCACTAAACTCAACGTTGTGATTGTAAACTAGCGTCTACGTTGGCCGTATTTTACAGCAACTCTTGACGGCAATAGTGCTGCCGACAAAACCGCTACATTAAGCTATTGTACACAGCAGTATCGTCATATATCCAGGCAACCTTACTGACTGAGAGGACTGTTACAATTATTGATGATGTGTGCCTGAGGTATTACTGTTGTGATCTACCTGTGCGGGAAAAGTTTATTCTGTGGTTGGAAATGATTCCTTCTCACGAATTTCGTAAACTAAACTGTGAAACTGTGTTATTTCAGTGGAGTTTGACAGTTTGTGGTAGTATACAGAAACGCTCGGAATGTGGAAGTCGACTGCGAGATGTCCACACATTACGTAAATGCTATACATCTACGAGATGAGCAATGGGGCATAGAAAGTAATGTATGCAAAGATCGCAATGTGAATATAGACATTATATCTGTCCGCTACAATGAGTTGTAAAAGAGATTTACACAGCTTCAAAGACTTCAAAGCCATTTGTAAATATAATCACTTGTGTACTCGTACTCACGAGCAACAGCCTTCAGACTGCCACTATCTGTACAATTGTCTTTGTACGTCTGATAACTCTGCTTGTAGATATGCCGAATGGATGAATTTCACTGTACTGGCGAAAGACAATGGACTATTAACATATACAGTTACCTCAATGAATTCTTTGAGTCTTACTACTGAAGTGCTGCAAATGTCAGTTGATACCAAGAGTCATGGCGACGAGTCTGAGGCTCGTCAAATGCCTGTATCGGACATCAGTGGCCACGAACAGAAGTGCAATCTTAAATCTGAATGGAAGTGGTATTCATTCTCTCACATTGGTACTGGTCATACCAGGTCCTGGACGAATTGCATTTACGGAATAAAATTCAGGAAACGATGTATATCGAGTAGCAGCTCGCCAAAGAGAGTTCCGATAGCAGTCCGCTTAATTAGAAAAATGTTCAAATGTGTGTGAAATCGTATGGGACTTAACTGCTAAGGTCATCAGTCCATAAGCTTACACACTACTTAACCTAAATTATCCTTAGGACAAACACACACACCCATGCCCGAGGGAGGACTCGAACCTCCGCCGGTACCGCTTATTTAAAAAAGAACATTTCCACGTAGCACGATTTCTTATCCTTTTCTTGCTAGTTTTTCATCCTTACAGCGTGCAAAAGCCTGTCAGCCGTATTTACATCCAGTAACTAGAGTTCGTCAATGTAGCGTTAGTACTGTGCTCCATGAAAACGCTGATGACGCAGAAATGTACTGTCACAAACGCTTCTTGACTAAAGTTTACGGCAATGTCGCTCAAACACGTCAAAATTCATGTCGGCGGAAGAATATTACCGAAAATCATTGTCTCTTCGTGTCGTATCATCAACTATTTGCAAACCTTGGAGGTTGATGAACGCAGGCGACGCCGTTCTTGATGTCCAACGATCGGCAAAGAATACTCAGTCGACCAACCAGGGATTCCGAGCTTTCTGGTCTGTGTGCCAGTTATAAGACTTTTGACCGCGCCTCTCATGCACTATTACAGACGCCAGCACCGATAATCTTCACCATCATCATCTATGTTAATAGGTTTCGTTTTAGATATCTGATGTGGCTGGCTGCAGCGTCTTTGGCCATCGTCCCCTTGGCCGATGTATGTCCCTTATCCATCTGGGAATATACTGCTACACTTTTAAGGATATTTTCCTTGTTGCATTCTTTTTACATGTGTCTTCCATTTGTGGTTACGGGTGCCGATTTTTTTCTATTATTGCAAATATTCTAAGTTCATTTCTAACTCCTACGTTTCTTAAACTATATTCTAATTTACATTCTTCAACTGATCTGAACATTATTCGATTTATGTGTTCGTTGTCCGCAACCAGCGCTTCAGATCCGCAAAGTAGTATTGGAACAGCCATTGTTCAGTAGATCTTCAGTTGCATTGCCTTAGCCTTCTCCTTGTTTAATATTCTTTTTATAGTTCCACACACACCATGAAATTTTGGTATGTTAACAGTAAAAAGAAATGTCGCTGTCCGGGTAGCGTTAGATTACTTTCATTTCTATCACAATCTGTAATCCAATATGTTATATTCCTCGAAAGTCATTACTTTTCTCTTTTCTGTAGATGTTTGATAATTGTAATTGTGGTCAACTTGGTTTAAATTAAAATAATTTCTTTGTAATTCTTCTTGTGAAGTAGCTATTATGGTCTGGCCGTTAGCATGCATTAATATTTTATATAATGATCCTTGCATAGCTTCATTACTTTATTGTTTTTGTTTCTCCATTCCAATTTTTGAACATTATTGGCTATTTCTTATTATTTTGTCTCCTATTTCTACTAAACGATGAAAATTTCGGATTCACTGAACAAGCTTTTTATGGACCAGATAAAATGTCATGGAATTCCATTTTCTTATAATATTTGTCAGAGTTTTGTTCTGTTAAATCTAAAAAACGTCTTAGGTCGATGAAAGCTGTGTGTCTCATTATTGAATTCTCTTCTTCCGTTTATGAATGTGACCAAAGTGTATATTGCTCATTAGTCTTCATCCTAACCTTAAACGACTAGGGTTTTCAGTTAAATTTGTTTCGACTATATATCTTAACCTTTTGCATTTAATTTACACCCAGTTATTAAAACACTTTTTCCCCTATAATGATAACAGTCTTTTCTATCTCCTTTTTCAAAATATGAGTTCACAACAGCTGTTGATCAGATTTCTGATATTTTTGTTTCCCCTAGCATAAACAAAGTGTATATAAGGAACATAGTTTGACAAGAATTCTGCCGTATTTTAATAACTCCCTGAGAATGCAACTTATATTAGCTGCCTTTCTGTTTTACATCATTTTAAAGGATTTTCGAGTTCTGTGAATTTTGGTAGCTCTACCAGCGTTGATCATATTTCGAATATCTCTTGTAAATTCTCTGCCTGTCCAGCAAAAGGCGACGCTTCTAGCTGACGTTTCCCTTTCTTTCACGCGTTTATTGCCGAAATTGGTTTCCATCTCGTAGGTTGCCAGTGTTTAAGAGTTGTACAGCCCAGTTAATCTCTCTCCCTCTCGCATCCATCCATTTAACCCAGCTTCCAGGTAAACGGCCTAGGTCGCTATACCATTTGGAAGTCCACAACAAATTTTCGCAACGGCCATAGCCACTACGTAGCTGTCTGCTGTGGTAGATGAGCACCACCTGATGATAGCTATGGTAATTTCACTGTGGAGTTATCGGAACGACAGCATAGCTGAGCTGGCAGTTGCCCCGAAGGTCCAAATTAGTGAATGTCGTTACATTATATTTGTCAGCATATCAATATACACTGAGCAGCCAGAACATTATGATATCTTGCTAATAGCCGGTATAACCACGTTTGCTACTGATGTCGGCGGCGAAACGTCGTTGCATGGAAGCAATGAGGCGTTGGTAGGTCGCGGGAGGGACCACATCTGCACACACAAGTCACGGAATTCGCGTAAATCCTGGGGCTGGGGACGATGAGCTCTGACGCCACGTTCAATCACATCGCAGATGTGTTTGAACTGGTTCAGAACTGGCGAGCTGAGGGCCACATACACGGATTGTCGACTGCGGACGCCCATCGTTGGAAGTGTTCAGTGCACAGTGTTCTAACACACAGTTGTACCCTGCCCAGTATTGAAGTCTGATGTTCACTCCGCCACGGTTAGCCACCTGTCCTGTTTCACCAGCATGACCAGCCTACGATGTCCAACATTTGTCATGAGATATAGCCGCCCTATCCCCCGACGTTTGGACGTGTTTTCACCTTGGTTTGACCAAGTGTTGAAGACAATCAACTACAGCACTCCTCGAACGCTCGACAAGTTGTGCAGTTTCCGAAACGCTCGTGCCAAGCCTCCGGGCCATCACAATCTGCCCTCGGTCAAACCCAGATAGATCGCGCGTTCCCCATTCTACACACGGACAGCACTTTCACTGATACTACATCCACCGTGCGTGTGTCTGGCTAGCTGTCATTCCCTGCCAGGTGACCCTGCTACCGCCTGGACGAGTTTGTATAGATAGTAGGTCCGTGGTCATAATATTCTGGTTCATCAGTGTAAACTGAGTAGCCATAAACTTATGGATGCTTTGTCCGACTTGTAAAAGTGCTATGTGTGAAACTCAAGTGATACGGTTAGATGAAACGCAAGGCGACAGGGTGCACACGAAAACTTGGCAGACTGCTAGGGGCGTAATGCGTAGGTGTGTATAGTATAAGAGTGTGGTAAACATGGCACCACGGATCAGTGTAAACTGAGTGGCTATAAGCTTCTCGAAGATTTGTCCGACTTGTAAAAGTGCTATGTCTGAAGCTCAAGTGATATGGTTAGATGAAACGCAAGGCGACAGGGTACACACGAAAACTTGGCAGACTGTTAGGTGCGTAGTGTGTAGGTGTGTAGAGTATAAGAGTATGGTATACATGGCACCACGTCACGGGTTAACCGTAATTGAAAGTGGGGTGATCGAAGACGTATGGTTCATAGCATATTTTGGTTTCTGTGGTGTGGAAGTCAGTAGCGTCGTGGAGGAATTTCAAAACCATTGAGATAATTTTTCAGAACTTCTGCATTATCACCCAGATTGACATACCTTGCTACAACTGGACCCTTTACATTTGCCCTAATCAGATATTGTCGTTATTGAGAAAAGCCGTACATTACAACGTTTTCCGTGTTAGTAGCTTATACATCTACAGAACCACAGCGGAATACTGTTCTCACGGCCTAGACAGGTTGAGCAGCACTACATGGCTTTTATATTGGTGACCACTGTAGTCTAGGAACAACATCACTGCCTAATACTAAAATGCAATGGGTCGCGAGTTCGATCCCAACGACCCCTTAAATTTATGTGTATCACAATTAAAAGTTAGTTTCAAAAAAATCGTAACCCTGAAAGTTCTTCACCGATTGCGTTGAAATTCTGACGCTATGTTGCACTCGAAGCCGTGTACGTTTTTACATGCCTAGGGGAGTCAAACACTACACTGAAGCGCCAAAGAAACCGATATAGGCATGCGTATTCGAATACACAGATACGTAAACAAGCAGAATACGGCGCTGCGGTCGGCAATCCTTATATAAGACAGCAAGTGTCTGCCGCAGTTGTTAGATAGGTTACTTCTGCTATAATGGCGAGTTATCAAGATTTTAATGAGTTTGAACGTTGTGGTACAGTCGGCGTATGATCCATGGGACAGAGGATCTCCAAGGTAGCGAAGAAGTGGGACTTTCCCGTAAGACTATTTTACGAGTGTACCGTGAATATCAGGAACCCGGTAAACATCAAATCTCCGATGTGGCTGCGGCCCGAAAAAGATACTGCAAGAACGGCACCAGCGACGACTGACGAGAAACGTTCAACGTGACAGTAAGGCAACCCTTGCGCAGATTGCTGCAGATTTCAATGCTGGGCCATCAACGAGTGTCATCGTGCGAACTATTCAACGAAACATCATCGATATGGGCTTTCGAAGCCGAATGCCCACTCTAGTACCCTTGATTACTGCACGACACAAAGCTTTACTTCTCGCCTGTCGGATGGACGTGTACGGGTATGGAGACAACGTCACGAATCCATGGACCCTGCATGGCAGCAGGCGACTGTTAAAGCTGGTGGAGACTCTGTAAAAAGTGGGACGTGTGCAGTTGGAGTGATATGGGACCCCTGATACATCTAGATACGACTCTGACAAGGTGCCACGTACGTAAACGTCTTGTCTGATCGCCAGCATCCATTCATGTCCATTTTGCATTCCGACGGTCTTTGGCAATTCCAGCAAGACAATGCGACATGCCACGAGGCCAGAATTTCCACAGAGTTGCTCCAGGTACACTCTTCTGAGTTTCAACACTTCCACTGGCGCACCAAACTCCCCAGACATGAGCATTAATGAGCATATCTGGGCTGCCTTGCGACGTGCTGCTCAGGAGAGTTCTCCAGCACTTCATATTCTTTCGCATTTGTGGACAGCCCTGAATAATTCGTGGTGTCAGTTCCCTCCACAACTACTTCAGACATTAGTCGAATCCATGCCATGTCGTTTTTCGGCACTTCCGCATGCTCGCAGTGACCCTACACGATGTTAGGCAGGTGTAGTAGTTTCTCAGGTTCATTAGTGTATAATGCATATTAGGTTCCATACTGAATATATACCTCCGAGAGTGCCAATACTATTTGAATCGTCTGAAAGGCCTTGCGCTCAGAATCGCGGTTTTGGGGGGATAGGTCTTCGTCCTTGGTTCATACTTGAGCTAGGAACATCGGGTAAGCAAGGTTTGAATGACGAGCCGGGGGTGGCATCCAGGAAAATTTTGACAATCAGTTAATTCCTTAATTCCTTTGCAGCAGATTTTAATTGGGCTAAAACTAACGCCCAGCCAAATGCATCATTTGTATGTGCATCGTTCGCACTTTACGTGCAAAAAATTCAATAAACCCGTTTTTCTGGAAACTTTTTTACGCGCTCCATTTGTATGCTTTAAATTTGCACGAATCGGTACAAACATTGCACGAAGGTAGATAAACGGATGAACTAAAAGGAATTATATACAGTAAACTTTATCCGTTACCGAGATAATATGGTTTAATGTAGAGCTACATGTGGAACATAAAATTCGTTCTTACGTGTATTAAACGCAGGGCAACCATTAAAACTGAATCAGTTAAATATAAGATGTATTACCATGATAAAATTGAAAACTCAGTTTTAAAAAACGTGTAACGTCTCTTACACTCGCCATTTCTGTGTTTCAGACTAATGGGAATCGATTCGAGTTTATATGATGATAGACAAATACATGTAATTAATGGTCGTCCTGCTCTTTTTTGAATGCCATATCGGTTGTCACGCCATAAGTAACATGGTCCCGAAGGCAATAAAAAATTCTTTACCGCACAACTAAACAAAAATCTACATTGGTTGACAAACTACGGCGGTCAGATGTCAAAATTATGGCAGAGTAGAAGTTCGTAACCAAGGGAAAAAGGCACGTACCATAGCACAAAACTGTCGAATATATCCCGGCCAGATGTGGAATATAAACTGTGGGGACTACCTATTCGACTTATATAGCGGCTTCAAAGGCATTTATATCAAAACACCTTGACATGTTCGCGGCTTTTTACGTGTTAAGCTTTCTAATCCTACTTCCCCAGTGCTGCAAAGTGTAGGGACGCCTGCATCTTGCAATGTATAGCCTGAAGTCCCTCTTCCTCGGTCCAATATCCAGAAGATTCGCGAAGCACAGTAAACAATATATATCATATTCTAAAGAGCATACATATAAAAATTAAAAAAGGTTTTCCTCAGCGGATACCACGCGACTGCTACAGTCGCAGGTTCGAATCCTGCCTAGGGAATGGATGTGTGTGATGTCCTTAGGTTAGTTAGGTTTAAGTAGTTCTAAGTTCAAGGGGACTGATGACCTCAGAAGTTAAGTCCCATAGTGCTCATAGCCATTTGAACCAATTTTTTCTTCCTGAGCGGATAAAATTTCTGCGTGTGGAACTGTTCCAGGGACGGGCGCTAAATACCAAAACAAGTGGGAAGCTTGATTTTGCCCCGAAGGGCCATTTTCCTCCCAATTATGCACACTGTTGTAAGTATGGTGAGGTGAGTAAGAAGTAATAGACACAAATTTATATGCGTCTATAGAGTGGGCTGCATCTGCTATAGGAAGTATCTGCGACTGGGAGAGCATCTACAGGGCGAACAAAAAATGCCGCTAGTGGCGGTCAACATACGATTCGTCAGCACAGTTCATGAGCAAAACCTAGTCCCACCATTAGGTTTTTACAGATGTTCTATTGTAAGACACAAGGGTCTGGGAAAGGAGTCACATAGCGCAGCGAGGCCAAGAACTGGTCGCACGAATTCTGCACTGTGCTGACACTGTCTCATCGGCTCAGTCAGACGAGATAGTGCCGTAGGCTCGCCGATGTTATAGTATCATTCGCGCCAAACATTTTCTGTTTAATTAAAGCACCAAACTGCATCTAATTTACACTTACAAAATGTGGTATTTTGTGTATTTTCTTCTCTTACTGTTAGCTTTATTTGAACATTAATGTCTGTTAAACTTCTTACAGACGTAAAGGTCCACTTTGCTTTGTCCATGACACAAATAAAGCCTATGGAATGTAATAGTGGATACAGTAACATTACCTGTATCCAATGAGGTACAAAAAATACAATAGGTAGGCTTCACAAGATTGCACATTATGCTTCAAGCAGTAATTCAATTCTGTAAGTCTAGTGTCCAGGTGATGAGTACTCATGTGACCAATGTTCACTTACAAATATTCAAAGCGATCACCTTGCATCTGGAAAAACTTCGCCACTCGCTGGATCACACTTTGATGGACCCTAAGCAATACACTTGCATCCAAGATTGCCGAAGCTACACGCACGCTGGCTATTAAGTCGTGTACATCCATGGGCGGAGTTCTATGAACTTGTCCTTTAAGTGCCCCTGAAAAAAGAAATCTTCTGGATTAAGACCCGGAGAACGTGGTGGCCTGGACATAGGACTTCTACGACCAACCAATTTCTCTGGAAAGGCATCGTTTAAATTGTTACGCTCATTCATTCCAAAGTGTGGTGGTGCTCCACCATGCTGAAATCATAGCAGTCGCCGAACACCAAGTGGAACATTTTCTAATGTATTGGGCAAAGAACTGCAAATAAACGTACTATACAGAGGCGCAGTCAATTTGTCCGGGGCCGGCCGAAATGGCCGTGTGGTTAAAGGCGCTGCAGTCTGGAACCGCAAGACCGCTACGGTCGCAGGTTCGAATCCTGCCTCGGGCACGGATGTTTGTGATGTCCTTAGGTTAGTTAGGTTTAACTAGTTCCAAGTTCTAGGGGACTAATGACCTCAGCAGTTGAGTCCCATAGTGCTCAGAGCCATTTGAACCAATTTGTCCGGCAATAGATAAGAACCCAAAGCCCTCCTCCCACGTTTTCAGGCTGTAGGTTTACACCAAAGCGCACCTGAAACCCTTGTTAATGGGTCACATGTAGGTGTGCTCCCTGCCGCCGTTGGATAAGCAGGTGCAGTAGCAAGTCGTATACTCTTAGCTCACTTATTTGTTACATAGTTTAATTCTTAATTTCTTTGCGTGTTTTTGGTATTTGCATTGTTTAATTCATAAATTTCGGGCGTATTATAGTATTTGACAGTTGTAGCATCGCGTTTTAGTACCTGAATAGTGTAAAATCGCGTAGTCTCCTTCCGCCGCCGAGCAGTGTGTCAGCAGTGCGCAAGTAGCAGCATTACTGCATTTACTAGGCAATCTTGTATTTTAATAACAGTTTAAATTTTGTGTCGAATTGTTTGTGTTCTCTGTAGATTAGTTCAGACCTTCTTTGCACGACAGTTTTTTTAGCATGGATAGGGACTGCAACTGCTGTGTTCGGATGCAGGCTGAGTTGGCATACCTTCGCTCCCAGCTTCAGGCGGTGTTGGCTTCGGTCACACAGCTTGAGGCTGTTGCCAATGGGCATCACTGTGGGGGTCTGGATGGGGGTTTGTCGGGGACGGCCAGCTCGTCCCACGCATCCCCCGATCGGACTACGACTGTGGCTGCCCGGGATACTGCCCACATTGAGGCTGATCCCTCACCTGTGGTAGAGGGGGAGCTCGTCTCGAGGTGTGGCAGGGGTCGAAAGACATTCCAGAGGGCTGAACGGAAGGCCTCTCCAGTTTTTCTGACGAACCGGTTTCAGGCCCTGTCTCAGGCTGGTACTGATCTTCGGCCGGGCATGGCTGCTTGTCGTGTTCCAGAGGTTGCCCCTCAGTCTGCAAGATCCGGGTGCTCGCCGAGGGTCAGATTACTGGTAGTTGGGAGCTCCAACGTCAGGCGTGTAATGGGGCCCCTTAGGGATATGGCAGCAAGAGAGTGGAAGAAAACCAATGTGCACTCCGTGTGCATACCGGGGGGAGTCATTCCAGATGTGGAAAGAGTCCTCCCGGATGCCGTGAAGGGTACAGGGTGCACCCATCTGCAGGTGGTCGCTCATGTCGGCACCAATGATGTGTGTCGCTATGGATCGGAGGAAATCCTCTCTGGCTTCCGGCGGCTATCTGATTTGGTGAAGACTGCCAGTCGCGCTAGCGGGATGAAAGCAGAGCTCACCATCTGCAGCATCGTCGACAGGACTGACTGCGGACCTTTGGTACAGAGCCGAGTGGAGGGTCTGAATCAGAGGCTGAGACGGTTGTGCGACCGTGTGGGCTGCAGATTCCTTGACTTGCGCCATAGGGTGGTGGGGCCTCGGGTACCGCTGGATAGGTCAGGAGTCCACTACACGCAGCAAGCGGCTACACGGGTAGCAGGGGTTGTGTGGCGTGGACTGGGCGGTTTTTTAGGTTAGATGGCCTCGGGCAAGTACAGAAAGGGCAGCAGCCTCAAAGGGTGCGGGGCAAAGTCAGGACATGCTGGGGCCAAGCAGCAATCGGTATTGTAATTGTAAACTTTCGAAGCTGCATTGGTAAAGTACCGGAACTTCAAGCGCTGATAGAAAGTACCGAAGCTGAAATCGTTATAGGTACAGGAAGCTGACTGAACCCAGAGATAAATTCTGCCGAAATTTTTACAAAGGCACAGACGGTGTTTAGAAAAGATAGATTGGATGCAACCGGTAGTGGCGTGTTTGTCGCTGTTAGTAGTAGTTTATCCTGTAGTGAAGTAGAAGTGGATAGTTCCTGTGAATTATTATGGGTGGAGGTTACACTCAACAACCGAGCTACGTTAATAGTTGGCTCCTTTTACCGACCTCCCGACTCAGCAGCATTAGTGGCAGAACGACTGAGAGAAAATTTGGAATACATTTCACACAAATTTTCTCAGCATGTTATAGTCTTAGGTGGAGATTTCAATTAACCAGATATAGACTGGGGCACTCAGATGTTTAGGACGGGTGGTAGGGACAGAGCATCGAGTGACATTATACTGAGTGCACTATCCAAAAATTACCTCGAGCAATTAAACAGAGAACCGACTCGTGGGGATAAAATTTTGGACCTACTGATAACAAACAGACCCGAACTTTTCGACTCAGTAAGTGCAGAACAAGGAATCAGTGATCATAAGGCCGTTGCCGCATCCCTGAATATGGAAGTTAATAGGAATAAAAAAAGGGAAGAAGGTTTATCTGTTAAGCAAGAGTAATAGAAGGCAGATTTCAGACTACCTAACAGATCAAAACGAAAATTTCTGTTCCGACACTGACAATGTTGAGTGTTTATGGAAAAAGTTCAAGGCAATCGTAAAACGCGTTTTAGACAGGTACGTGCCGAGTAAAACTGTGAGGGACGGGAAAAACCCACCGTGGTTCAACAACAATGTTAGGAAACTACTGCGAAAGTAAAGAGAGCTTCACTCCAAGTGTAAACGCAGCCAAAACGTCTCAGAGAAACAGAAGCTAAACGATGTCAAAGTTTGCGTAAAGAGGGCTATGCGTGAAGCGTTCAGTGAATTCGAAAGTAAAATTCTTTGTACCGACTTGACAGAAAATCCTAGGATGTTCTGGTCTTACGTTAAATCAGTAAGTGGCTCGAAACAGCATATCCAGACACTCCGGGATGATGATGGCATTGAAACAGAGGATGACACGCGTAAAGCTGAAATACTAAACACCTTTTTCCAAAGCTGTTTCACAGAGGAAGACCGCACTGCAGTTCCTTCTCAAAATCCTCGCACAAACGAAAAAATGGCTGACATCGAAATGAGTGTCCAAAGCCGGCCGCGGTGGTCTCGCGGTTCTAGGCGCTCAGTCCGGAGCCGCGCGACTGCTACGGTCGCAGGTTCGAATCCAGCCTCGGGTATGGATGTGTGTGATGTCCTTAGGTTAGTTAGGTTTAAGTAGTTCTAAGTTCTAGGGGACTGATGACCACAGATGTTAAGTCCCATAGTGCTCAGAGCCATTTGAACCATTTTTTTTAAGTGTCCAAGGAATAGAAAAGCAACTGGAATCACTCAACAGAGGAAAGTCCATTGGACCTGACGGGATACCAATTCGATTCTACACAGAGTACGCTGAAGGACTTGCCCCCCTTCTAACAGCCGTGTACCGCAAGTCTCTAGAGGAACGGAAGGCTCCAAATGATTGGAAAAGAGCACAGGTAGTCCCAGTCTTCAAGAAGGGTCGTCGAGCAGATGCGCAAAACTATAGACCTATATCTCTGACGTCGATATGTTGTAGAATTTTAGATCATGTTTTTTGCTCGCGTATCATGCCGTTTTCGAGAATCTGCTCTGTTGGAATCAACATGGATTCCGGAAACAGCGATCGTGTGAGACCCAACTCGCTTTATTTGTTCACGAGACCCAGAAAATATTAGATACAGGCTCCCAGGTAGATGCTATTTTCATTGACTTCCGGAAGGCATTCGATACAGTTCCGCACTGTCGCCTGAAAAACAAAGTAAGAGCCTACGGAATATCAAACCAGCTGTGGGGCTGGATTGAAGAGTTTTTAGCAAACAGAACACAGCATGTTGTTATCAATGGAGAGACGTCTACAGACGTTAAAGTAACCTCTGGCGTGCCACAGGGGAGTGTTAGGGGACCATTGCTTTTCACAATATACATAAATGACCTAGTAGATAGTGTCGGATTTTCCATGCGGCTTTTCGCGGATGATGCTGTAGTATACAGAGAAGTTGCAGAATTCGAAAATTGTAGCGAAATGCAGGAAGATCTGTAGCGGATAGGCACTTGGTGCAGGGAGTGGCAACTGACCCTTAACATAGACAAATGTAATGTGTTGCGATTACATAGAAAGAAGGATCCTTTACTGTATGATTATACACTCCTGGAAATGGAAAACAGAACACATTGACACCGGTGTGTCAGACCCACCATACTTGCTCCGGACACTGCGAGAGGGCTATACAAGCAATGATCACACGCACGGCACAGCGGACACACCAGGAACCGCGGTGTTGGCCGTCGAATGGCGCTAGCTGCGCAGCATTTGTGCACCGCCGCCGTCAGTGTCAGCCAGTTTGCCGTGGCATACGGAGCTCCATCGCAGTCTTTAACACTGGTAGCATGCCGCGACAGCGTGGACGTGAACCGTATGTGCAGTTGACGGACTTTGAGCGAGGGCGTATAGTGGGCACGCGGGAGGCCGGTGGACGTACCGCCGAATTGCTCAACACGTGGGGCGTGAGGTCTCCACAGTACATCGATGTTGTCGCCAGTGGTCGGCGGAAGGTGCACGTGCCCGTCGACCTGGGACCGGACCGGAGCGACGCACGGATGCACGCCAAGACCGTAGGATCCTACGCAGTGCCGTAGGGGACCGCACCGCCACTTCCCAGCTAATTAGGGACACTGTTGCTCCTGGGGTATCGGCGAGGACCATTCGCAACCGTCTCCATGAAGCTGGGCTACGGTCCCGCACACCGTTAGGCCGTCTTCCGCTCACGCCCCAACATCGTGCAGCCCGCCTCCAGTGGTGTCGCGACAGGCGTGAATGGAGGGACGAATGGAGACGTGTCGTCTTCAGCGATGAGAGTCGCTTCTGCCTTGGTGCCAATGATGGTCGTATGCGTGTTTGGCGCCGTGCAGGTGAGCGCCACAATCAGGACTGCATACGACCGAGGCACACAGGGCCAACACTCGGCATCATGGTGTGGGGAGCGATCTCCTACACTGGCCGTACACCACTGGTGATCGTCGAGGGGACACTGAATAGTGCACGGTACATCCAAACCGTCATCGAACCCATCGTTCTACCATTCCTAGACCACCAAGGGAACTTGCTGTTCCAACAGGACAATGCACGACCGCATGTATCTCGTGCCACCCAACGTGCTCTAGAAGGTGTAAGTCAACTACCCTGGCCAGCAAGATCTCCGGATCTGTCCCCCATTGAGCATGTTTGGGACTGGATGAAGCGTCGTCTCACGCGGTCTGCACGTCCAGCACGAACGCTGGTCCAACTGAGGCGCCAGGTGGAAATGGCATGGCAAGCCGTTCCACAGGACTACATCCAGCATCTCTACGATCGTCTCCATGGGAGAATAGCAGCCTGCATTGCTGCGAAAGGTGGATATACACTGTACTAGTGCCGACATTGTGCATGCTCTGTTGCCTGTGTCTATGTGCCTGTGGTTCTGTCAGTGTGATCATGTAATGTATCTGACCCCAGGAATGTGTCAATAAAGTTTCCCTTTCCTGGGACAATGAATTCACGGTGTTCTTATTTCAATTTCCAGGAGTGTATGATAGCGCAACAAACACTGGTAGCAGTTGCTTCTGTAAAATATCTGGGAGTATGGGTGCGGAACGATTTGAAGTGGAACGATCATATAAAATTAATTGTAGATAAGGCGGGTACCAGGTTGAGATTCATTGGGAGAGACCTTAGCAAATGTAGTCCATCAACAAAGGAGGTGGCTTACAAAACACTCCTTCGACCTAGCCGGCCACAGTGGCCGTGCGGTTCTAGGTACTACAGTCTGGAGCCGGACGACCGGTACGGTCGCAGGTTCGAATCCTTCCTCGGACATGGATGTGTGTGATGTCCTTAGGTTTAATTAGTTCTAGGTTCTAGGCGACTGATGACGTGAGAAGTTAAGTCGCATAGTGCTCAGAGCCATTTGAAGTCGTTCGACCTATACTTGAGTATTGCTCATCAGTGTGGGATCCGTACCAGATCGGGTTGACGGAGGAGATAGAGAAGATCCAAAGAAGAGCGGCGCGTTTCGTCACAGGATTGTTTGGTAACCGTGATAGCGTTACGGAGATGTTTAGCTAATTCAAGTGGCAGACTCTGCAAGAGAGGCGCTCCTCATCGCGGTGTAGCTTGCTCGCCAGGTTTCGAGAGTCGGAACGAGAGGGTGCGTTTCTGGATGTGGTATCGAATATATTGCTTCCCCCTACTTATACCTCCCGAGGAGATCACGAATGTAAAATTAGAGAGATTCGAGCGCGCACGGAGGCTTTCAGACAGTCGTTCTTCCCGCGAACCATACGCGACTTGAACAGAAAGGGGAGGTAATGACAGTGGCACGTAAAGTGCCCTCCGCCACACACCGTTGGGTAGCTTGCGGAGTATAAATGTAGATGTAGATGTAGATGTAGGTTGTGTTCCGGTCAATGGTGGCTGTAGTAAAGATTGAAAACACCTTTACGAGTAAAACTAAATTTGTCGATCGATTTGTCGTTATTTCTAAAATGCTCGTTATCTTCCACGCACTGCGAGAGCCATTCACAAACCTGCACTCGTCAAATGCGTTCTTCTGGCCACTGGAGCTGACTTAAGATTTAGTGATCGGATAGACTTCTTCATCGTGCAACACCTTAGTAGTTAGTCTTTGAGATATCTGGAACTGTCTTGCAATATCACGGGTACATCGCTGTGTTGAATGATTAACGGTTCAAAAATGGTTCAAATGGCTCTGAGCACTATGGGACTTAACATCTGCGGTCATCAGTCCCCTAGAACTTAGAACTGCTTAAAACTATCTAACCTAAGGACATCACACACATCCATGCCCGAGGCAGGATTCGAAACTGCGACCGTAGCGGTCACGCGGTTCCAGACTGTAGCGCCTAGAACCGCACGGCCACACCGGCCGGCCGAATGGTTAACGGTTGCAGGAATCGCGTCTTCTGCTTGTGGAGTACATATAGTCCTTGGACGACCTCTATCTCTTACTTAGAGATAAAGATTACCGTTTTTCGGAAGGTGTTGTTCCCGGAAACGAAAAGCGTTCTTTCCGGATAGCGTCTTTGGAGGTACCCTGCCGTATACGCACGAGCAGCAGCTGCAGCTGAGCATGGTTATCGGATGCAACCAGCACCAAAAACGTATACACGTATTCATCGTTATTGCATGCCGTTCTGAAACCGGCCTATATGAACCTGACATGACCATTTATGGTTCTGCTCTGCGCAGTTAAGAGGCACATGCTTGGAGTTTAATGAATCCTGCGGTCATGTGTCAGGCTATTGTCACGTGAGAAAATGATGTCCTGCTAATAAACGACGAGAACTGGAGAATGGACGTCTGGAAAATATAAAAGAAACCTCACAAGGATTCGAATCATAGCTCTATGGTAGATAAGGGTTTTCTGTCTCACCAGTCTACCTTTTCTTCCGTTTTCTTAGTAACCTTTGTCCCTCACCTTCCTGATTATAAAAAACATTTAAAAAAGGGGTCTATTTGCCACCGCCACTTTGACCCTAACTACGCTTATCCTAGCTTTTCTACCTAAAATTAGAAATGAGGGAAGGAAGGGAGGGCTAGGGTAACAAACGTACGTAACAGAGAAAAAAGTTTTCTTGCTTGAATCTACGGGCCGAGGTTTATGAAAACCGCCTGTAGCCGTGGAGAATCCCTTGCTAGTCTTCTCGAAATAAAGTGCAATACTGCTGGTGGTCGTGCTATCAAAAAATCAGAAATAGTGCGTCAGATCAACTGCTCATTGCAGGGATATTACAACTGCACGGCGCGGCGTAGAAACCACTAGAAAGTAATTTGGAAACGTTTTGCCTGTATATCGGACTCTGGACAATGGAGCAATGTTGTTAGTTCGTTAAGTCGAAAAATCTAGAATACTCTTGCCACCAGTGGCAAGAAAATGTCGAACTGCAAGTCTCCAGAACAGATTCACAGAGTGAGTCTTTGTCTGCAGATAGTGCACGTCATCCAGAGGAACAACATTGTTTGCATTGTTATTCGGTAAGGAGTAGCACGTGAGAGAAGTACCAGAATTCTTACGACCAATCGCCAGATGTCTACTGCCGGACCGCTAACGAAGCGATAATCGTCCGTGTCCGGCACCCCACAGGTCACGCAGAGTGCGGAGTCGTCACTCTAGGAGAATTTAGTGGAGACGTCGAACAGTTCGGTTGCTTCCCTTTGACAGTGACATGCCACGTGGAGCGCGCCGAAGTTTCAGGAAAAGGTACGATCAATGCCCGGTATGTAGTGCAGGTGCTTTTGTTCTGTCAAGTTGAGGGTGTGTGTCCATTGCATCGCAGTGTAGACTGCCTCCATGAACAGCAAGTGCACAGGCAGCACAGAGGCAAAAGGTAGTGTGCTCCACAAAAAAAAAGAGTCATATGTCATAGAAGGACGCTGGGATATCCGACAACGTCACCAGAAGGGCCTATGAGGCTGGGGCATATCAATCAAGTGGTACAGTCGTAAGGAACGTCAGACAATGCTGTTGTTTCACTGGGTGTGAACTGATAAAATGTGCTGGAGTTCCATCCTGAACATGGTAGACGACCACATGCACTTGTGCCTGGGGATGGATGAGGGACTTAAAGTGGATTTTGAAGATCTCCCCGTGGCTAACAAAGGAATCCATCACAGTTATCATGCAGCGAGCCAGGGTGTGTGGGACCGGAAGAGATTCACAATGTGAGGGATCCACAACACTATGTAGGTGTTGACATAGTGTGTACATTGTAGGAGGTCAAGGGAGTGGATGTGACGTTCAACAAGTCCACAACTGATCCTTTGCAGGCTCCAACTGCAGCTGAGGGCCACAGAGTGCCTCAAGCCAGCCATAAAATCGATGCAAAGGCAAATTAAGGTATCAGTCATGGTGAGTGGGTCAAAACTCCCCTCAGGTAGTCAGGTACTGATACATAGCTCGCAATTTACAAACATTAAGGGAGCTGCCCAACGCTTTGCCATAGGCAGCCACCCAACAAGTGCCACCCAGGCGTCGTCGGTACTTCGAAGGCAGAGGACCATATTGTCCAAATAGGCAGCACAGCAAAGTCGAGGACTGTCTAGCGTCATCCCCAACGGTCGTTGTCGTAGTTCACATAACAATTGTTCTAGGGCCAACAGGGGCACCCATGTCACACCAAACACCTGATCTGGATCAGTTGTGTAATCATACCATTTGTAGAGGAATGTTTGACGAGGATGGGCTGTCAGGATGTGACGTATTAAGACTTGCCCGAGTTTCCCAAGTGATCTTTTATTTCAAGTTACAGTGCCCCTATTCCTCTTGGTCTGTGTCACCAGTCCCATAATGCTGGGAGACCACTTCCCTGTATGCGAAAGCTTGGTGCAGAATGGCTGCCTCAGCAACCCATGCAACACAATGCTGTGTGTCAACCTTGTACGGCCATAGAGTTGTGATGATAACAGGATGCACCGGCAGTCGACTCAGCAGCCTCTGTACCTGCCACCCGCTGGGAGCTGCAAGGCAGAACACAGAGTGCTTCCTCACCGGAGTGGCTAAGATCGCGGTGATAACAAGCGGCCATGATCCGGCGTCCGAATCTGTGGCCCTCGCCTCGGGATGCCTTTGGTGTGTGTTGGGAGCCAACAAGACTGCCCACAGCAGCGAGCTGTGGAGTGGCCCGCCGCTGGCTGGCTGCGGAACCACGCGTTGGGCTCAGAGGGTCGAACCAGTGAGGTGCCATGGACTGGCATGCTGGTGCCCCATTTGCTGCTGCGTGTAGCTGGTGGTGTGACATGCCCCACCATCCAGGAGAGCAGTAACACTTGAATGCCTTGTTAATGAACCGGCGCCTATTTATGCGCAGCTGTGCACCTCTGTTTTGCTAATGCGCTGTTCCGAGTCATATACTCATAACACCTGGGTTGGGCCAGTGGGCCACTTCTACGGAAGTATGAAATATATCTACAAGGAAGGTATCAGTGAAAAGTCCTTGAGGAAGAGAACAATTTGCTGAGTTTATCAATGATTGAAGGAAGTTCAAAACCGACTACGAAGAAACTTGAGTAAAGCAGAATAAATCACTTAGGGATGAAGTTAACAGGAAATGCAAGAATGCTATTGCGAAATGGCGCAAGAGAAACGAGAAGAAATGTTAGATGCATTCAGAATATAGAAAAGTAAATATAATCATCGGCGAAATTGTGAACAAAGGAATCAACATCATGAGTGCAAAAATAATTCCAATGCTAATCACAGACAATAGAGCTGATAGATGGAAATTGCCTCATGATGTGGCAGAAGAAGGAAAGTGAATTGGTTGGAAGAATAGGTCTTCCAGTATTACAGTCAGAGTTTAACAGAGCTCTGAAGTATTGCGATAAAATAGTACAGAAATCGTAATTCTTTCGAAATTTCTAAATTCATTGGGCATATTGACAGATTTATGTCCACACAGTTGCTTCAAAGACAGCAAAGGCAGGTATATGTGAGAACGATCAGATAAAAGTCTCATGCATTAAAATTGTAGACAAGAATCGTATACTGAAGAATGGAAAGCATTGGGGATATGTTATATGTCTATCAGTTTGGCTTCAGAAAAGTAAAAGCACCTCAGGAGGTCTTCTGATGTTGCGCTTGATAATCAGATAACGGAAGATGACTTAATAAGAATGAAGACACGTTCACAGGGATTTTTCGAAACAGAAGAGGTTCTCCAGAGTATAAAATGGTGCAAGATGGTTAAAATTCACAGAAAAAGAGAAGTAAGGTGTAGGGAAAGGCCGTTAATATACGAAATGTATAAAAACGAGGAGGGGAAAAATAAGAATGGAACACTAGGAACGAAATGTTCAAATTAAAAAAGGTCGTTAAACACGACGCTACGGATCAGCCTATACATCAAATAAGTAATGGCAGATGTTAGAGGAAGGTTCAGAGAGGGATTAAAATTTAAGGTGAAAGGATATGAACGATAAGGTTCGCTGATGACATTGGCATCCTCAGTGAAAATGGATAAAAATTAGAAGATATGTTTAATATCATGACCCGTGTAATGACTACTGAATATGGACTGAGGGTAAAGAGAAGGTGTTGTGGCGTAACAAGCTAGTCACGCCACATTGAGGAGGAAGCCGAAAGGCACGCGTACACACACGCCGACTGGCGTCAAGTCTGGAACAGGATACGTTATGACTGCTATAAAGAAAATACGTCTGTGGAATATACTTAACTTTTAATCAATCCTTGTGATACATCTCTCTTGACTATACAAATGAGACTCGTAAGATACATGTACTGTGACAATTGGCGCCTTGCTAAGTCGTAGCCATTAACTTAGCTGAAGGCTATTCTAACTGTCTCTCGGCAAATGAGAGCAAAGGCTTCGTCCGTATAGTCGCTAGCAACGTCGTCGTACAACTGGGGCGAGTTCTCGTACGTCTCACGAGACCTGTCGTGTGGTGGCGCTCGGTCTGCGATCACACAGTGGCGACACGCGGGTCCGACATGTACTAATGGACCGCGGCCGATTTAAGCTACCACCTAGCAAGTGTGGTGTCTGGCAGTGACACCACAGAAGGGATAACAGATGTGACTTTAGCGATGAATGTAACATCACAACTGTTGACCACGAAGTACTTGGAGTGAAGGAATTCTGCTACATCGTAAGCCAAACAACACACGACAGACGAAGCAAGGAGGTGATCAAATGCAGAACTTCACGTAGGAGTAGGATATTCCTAGTGAAAAGAACTCTGCTACGTCTAATATCGGCTAAACAGAGGAAGATATTCCTGAAAATGCGTGTTTGGAGGACATGGGCTGTAGGCACACACGTAAAGAATAGAAACTGAACGTTTGAGATGTGATGCTGAAGAAGTGTGTTGAAAATTATATTCATTGATAAGAAATGAGTTCCTACCACGCCGAGTCCTTGAGGACAGGAACATAAGGAGCACACTGAGAAGTAGAAGTAGAGACGTTGTGATACGACATCAGAGAATAACTTGCGTGGTACTACTCGTATATGGAGCTGGAAAGGGTAAGAACTGTACGGGTAGAGAGAGAGAGAGAGGAGTATTTTCAACAAGTCGTTGAGGATGATTGGTGCAAGTGCTACTGTGAGAGAAAGAAGTTCGCAAAGGAGAGGAAGTCACTGCAGACAGCATCAAACCATTCAAAAGATTGAAAAACAAAAATAGTAGCTCGGTGGAATGAGGAGGGTGCTGAGTGACATAGAGATCGTAGACAACCCACAAGTTGAGCACCAAATTACTACTAAAATTACTGCTATATTGCTTCAACTAATTTTTGATATAGAATATTTCAGGGAAAGTCTGCCACTGGCGATAGTCAGAGCAATGCAGTAAACATTGGTTGAGACGATCTTTCGATCGTGTACGAAGGCGTACAAAACAGGAAAATGTTTTATAGCAGCTTTTATCAACTAGTCAGTGTTTAAATATGAAGTATCCGAAATCTTTATGTAACGCGCATGAGTTTAAGCATAATCTATTTTCGAATTAATTGAGTTTATATGAATCAGAAGTCTATTTCTGTCAAGTTCACGTTCTTTATTTTCAGTAGAATTACCATGGTGACACACCTGTTTTTCATTCCTATCTGAAGCCACACGTTATTATTTTACATTATGGTAGCGCTGCCGGAAACGATGAGCACAATCAGATGAATTGCAGCACGGAACAGCATCAAACTGTATAAACGCTTACTGAGGCGGATAACAGAAGAGTCGATTGGCTTTATCTTGCAGATCTCAGTGAAATGAATGTCATCTCTGAACCATGGAACAGTGACCAAGTGTAGCGTCTCGCAATGAGTCCTGGCTCGAGCAGAGAGTGAGTGAGAGTACGGCTTGTCCACCATAAAGCTACAAATTCGGTGTGATAACAATCTGTGTCCTGGCAGGAGGCGGCTGTGTTCACTTGATTGCATTTTGGCTCCATCGTCTCCTTCCAGAGGCTAATAACAGGTTGAGACATGTTCATGAGGGGCGTCTCATCACGGGTATTTTCCGAGACGTATTTGCTCTGACAACTAAGCATTTCAATTACGTACTCCGACTAGGGATATTTCTCGAAGTTTGAGTAGTCTCTCCTCCGGTAAGCTGTGGACAACGACATAGCCAATTCCTTAGTAGCCACCTCCGGGTAGACAGACTTTAGGGAGGTCGCATTAGGAAGAATTGGGGGGAACCGTCTCATACTTCCAACGGTAGCGCTCAAACTCATAGTTACTGCTGTTGCGGAGAAGACCAGATACTAAAATCGGAGATGGCTTATAGCACTACTGCATTCGCGTGCGTGTGTGCTACACTGTTTCCTAATAACGGAGCTTATAACCCTGTCACGAGGAAGGCAAGTACAACACTATCACTGCAGTTTGCCTAACTATGACTTAAACGCACAGTATGTGTTACTCTCTTGAAGGATTTTGAAATTTTTTAACCTGCGTTACCTGACAGACACAGGGAATCGAACGCGAATTTCGTAACTATGGCTGTTGGTAGAAATGAAAAGGAATTGAATTTTTGCGAAAAATGACAGTAACAGATTTTGCGTAAGTGAAACAATAAACGGTCACCAGCCTAATTAGGCATAATAATGTGAAAACATTATTCCCAATAGATTTGTCTTCACCCTTGCAAAAGGGACTTTCATAGATTATTTCTCTGAAAAGTGCAATGAACACCTACAGTAACCAGACGGAACTACGCACTGGGTAGCAGTAGTAGTCAATTGCAAAGACTAGGATTCTCAGAAACAGATTAAAGACTTTATCCCTACTGACTACAATCACTACTTCAGTCTTTAAATAATTCATCACAACAAATGTTCTCAAAGACTAAATAGCATCTGACCAAAGTTCAGTTTTGGTTAACACACGTATTGAGACGCCCCGCTAAACCCGCAAGAGAGGACAGGTAGTTGGAATTGCAGAAAGGGGCCAAAATGAGCGGCTGTCAGTTGTACTCGAACACATGTAACTTTATTTACTTGACCAAACATTACAGTACAAATTCTTGAAGTTAGTTACCGGCTGAATACGCCACACTATCTTATGCGTTAAGGGCACAACCACTTTAAATTAATAAAAAAAATGGCTAAAAGCCATAACTCAAAATTCAGACACTAAAAAGAATATTTAGAAGGCAGAGAGCCTCAAGATAAGTGAGTTCTATAATTTGGCTGAAGGCCCAAAAATCTAACACTTCAAAAGAAGAAACTTTTAATTTTAAAACGGCTGAAGGCCCATGACTTAAAACATTACTAAAAAGAATTCAACTTTAATTCAAAAACCATCGGCTATGAGCCATACAAATACACACAACAGAAAATAAGAAAAGACAGTGCAGCTAACAGCGCTCAGAAGTTTCGGTGGTCAGCCGGCACTTGAAATACTAACAATCACTTAGGTGAGACAGGCAGATAGCCCAACAGACAGTCAATGGACCCAGCGACAAGGTAACTTGCGCTCCACTCGACCAGGACACAACCGGGAGTTCAATGCAAAAGTAAAAGGCATGGACGCCCACAACCAAGCATACATTAAGCTGTCGAACTACAAACCGTGCTGGACAGCGACAACACGGAGAGGAAAGGACAATGCCTAAATTTACGTCAACGGCCAGTGCAGGTAAACGGAACGTTAACGGCCACAAAGCACTTCAATTGCAAATAACGAAATACAATTAGACTCCACCGGACGGTGGCTAAACCTTCGCAAACTCGAACACACACGCTGTTGCTCGTGGGAATGTCCCAACAGCCAACAACGAGAACCAAACGGCACAATGTGAAAAGTCTTGACTTGCTGCTAAATTAAATCCAAACTCTACTTTCGTGTCCAGGGTCGGTGAGCCACGGACCTCGTAGCATTGGCAACAGTCCCACACACTCCGACACTGCGTAGAGATCGACAGTGGGTCCGGCCAAAGCATGCCCCTTGGAGATTTCCTCGCTGATCCACGCCAACCGACCGAGGCAGCGACTGTGCAGTAACAAGGACGAATGACGAGTCGGCACACGCGGGTAACCCATAAGTGATCGCTGGCCAACATACACGTCGTCCGACAAGGCGACCGACCGACGACCGACCAAGGTGGTCCGCACTCAAGTGATATGTATCGGCAACCGTCGGGCGAGTCATGGCTGACCGGACCTCACTGCAGCCGCGCCCGGACTGAACTTCTGCCAAGTCCTGAGTGTTTACACTGTCAAGTCCGAACTGCACTGCTAGCGCCTCCCAGCTCCCTGGCAGATCCGTACTAACTCAGGGCCATGCCACGCGGCAACTCAGTGACACCAGTAATTTAAATTAAAATAACGAGGTGGTAGTACAGTTAAAACAGGATGTCATATGATATATGGGCAACGGCCTTGCCACAGTGGATACACCGGTTCCCGTGAGAACACCGATGTTAAGCGCTGTTGGGCGTGGCCGGCACTTGGATGGGTGACCATCCAGCCGCCATGCGCTGTTGCCATTTTTCGTGGTGCACTCAGCCTCGTGATGCCAATTGAGGAGCTACTTGACCGAATAGTAGCGGCTCCGGTCAAAGAAAACCATCATAACGACCGGGAGAGCGGTGTGCTGACTACACGCCCCTCCTATCCACATCCTCAGCTGAGGATGATACGGCGGTCGGATGGTCCCGATGGGCCACTTGTGGCCTGAAGACGGAGTACTTTTTTTTCATATGATATATGGTACGAACACAAGCCATGCACGGCTCACGTATACATATCATAAATGCAATAAATTTCACAATATTCACATTCCATATGCCTTACACTTTGTTAATGTTTCAGGTTCATTAAAAGAAACCTACTTTTAGTTTAACTTTTTCTGTTATTTAATACTATAGTGGAAGCCGACAGACTGACCATTCCTTTATCCACAAATAAGCACACTTTATAGAATATCCTTGCATTATAATAAATGCTGAACTTCAACCCCACTTAAGATCTTTCAGCCCTCGTCACTTTAAAACATTTTACACTAGCAGTATTCTTATAAAACTTCGGAAATAAAATCAAGTTCAAATTAAGTTTCAAATCGGATTAAAATTTAAGTGTCTCATAACATCTCTTGTGAAGCAAGTGATTTTACCTACCACATTTATGTCCATTAGTACTGACATTTTGACATTCTTAAATTAACGCAGATCACAGTAAATTAAAACTTTTCCTCCGATAACTATTGTGTGCCTCTTCCATTACTTGTGAAGCAAGCGGTTTTCACTGACAACCTTTATGCTCCTGCATATTAAACAATGACCCTTATAAATTAAAAACAATTCAAAGTAGATTGGAGCTTTTCATCAATTCAGTGTAAAATAAAATAGATCAATATCAGTCTTTCATAAACATGATACTCAGAGTTCAATAATTTTGAGGAAAGGGCCCTGTTAGGTACCATGAAAAGAGTAAATTCATGCTTCAAATACAAAGTTAAGCAATATTTGAATTATTATTGCAAATCAAACCACACAAACACAGTGGTTCATGCTGATACCGCCTGAAGTTGTTAGAGCAGTGGCGCAATAGCGGTGGCGAGCAGGTGGCGGCTACCTGGTCTCTCATCTGCAGTATTATTGCTCTATTTCATTTCTTTTTGGCGACGTAAGTATTAATTTAAAGCTATTCCCAATGCGAGAGCACAGCCACAATTACACCCGAGGCCGTTCCATCTCAAATTAGATACTGGATGCCTCGCTCGGCACCTGCCGTTTTGTCTCGTCGGCTGCTGGCTATTGAGTCCTTACTGTGCTCTCTCGCTTGCCACACAGATTGAGCGCCAATTCCACATTATGCTAGCGTCTCACCAGGGAACCTCCTGTGGGTATCCAGTACTCTTTCAACGACACAAAGCTGACGGCTTTGTGATATATGTGCCCATCGCATTGCCCCTCAGACACAATAATCACTCCGCCGTTGATTTACAATAGGCATTCTGCAGACTGCTTAATGTGGCACTCCATCCGTCACACGGCTGAAGTCTCTGCATTCTGCATTCTCCCCATCAAACGACATCTGAGTCTCCATTAGTATGTAACGGGATACAGCTGACGACTTACTGTAACGACCACTCCCTCACATTGATGCCGTGAGACAGTAGTTTCATTGCCATCAGACTGCTAGATGCTTTCTGCAGACGCCTTACCATAACACTCAGGCTGTTCTTCAAGCATCGCCTCTCAATATCAAGTGAACTGCCCTACACCAAATGCCTGTGTGACAATGCTAGAGTCATTCTATGTGCGTTTCTCCTAAACAGTTGCTGATATCCTGCTAGTGTCTAACCATGGAACGTCTTCTGTCTGTCCAACAGTCCTTCTGCGAGACAGAACTGGTGGTTTCGTGTAACTCTTTCCCCAACAGCTTGGTTCTCTGACAGAATGATTGCTTCGCCATTGCAAAAGAATAGTCATTCTGCTGACGCCTGAATATTACACCCCCGCTACCGTTATGTCAATGCATCCATTACTCGGCTTCTGGCCTAATGGAAGTGTCTTTTTGACATTGCTGGAGTATTTCTGCAAGTGGCTTTCTATGAGAATGTTGCTGGAATTTATAAGTCGTCTTACTACGGAACCTCTTCTCGGTGACCAATAATTCAAAGCCTAGTTGCTACCTTAACTTGTCCGTCTCATCGTTTGTGGGCAACTGAAAATGTCAATCCAGCACACATCTGAAGTCTGCGATGTCTGCTATCAGTCTGGAACGTTCTCACGCTCAAACCACATCTGGGTGTCCAGTAGTTTGTAACCGAGTCACAGCTGCCACCCTACTGTAGCCCAAGCGCCCTCTAATTAACGCTGGGACACTGAAGTTGATTCACACTGCTACCCCTCACCATGACACTATTGCTGCCCTCAGGAATTCCCTCTACACCACGCGGATACTGGCCTACTGCAACATTCTCAATAACCTTAGTGAAATCATTCTGCGTGGGTATTCCTATTATACTGCTGCGTGCATTAGGCTAGGGTCACACCATGGAACTTCCTCTGGGTGTACAGTACTCTTTCTACGACACAAAACTGATGCCTTTCTATTCTATCAGAACATCACACTGTCCCTGAGATACAATAATCACTTCGTCATTATCGTACAATAGACATTCTGAAGACGTTTTAATATGAAACTCGTGCTGGCCCTAAGTTATGCCTCTCCATAACATGGCTGCTGGCCTACTGTAAGTGTCTTGCCCATATTGCTGGAGTATTTCTAAGAGCGCCTGCTGGAATTTAGCAGTGGTCTCGCCATGCAACCCATTCTAGGTTTCTAGTAATCTGGCTCTGAGGCACAGTTGCTCACTTACTGTAACTCTCGTGCCATCTTATTATTGCTGGGACACTAAAATTGCTCCGCCTTTGCATTACTATAGGCATTCTGCAGACACCTCAGCACGACACTAATGCTGCCCTTCAGGCATTTCCTTTCCACCAGACGTTTGTTGCCCTATTGCGTATGTCTCAATGACACTGTTGAAATAATTCTGCAAGTGTATATCTATGATGTTGCCGGTAGCATTCTGCTACGGTCTCATCATTGAATCTCTTCCGGATGTCCAGTAGCTTGTAACCGATGCACAGATGCCGGTCTACTGTAACCCACGCATCCTCAGATTGAAGCTGGTACACAGTAATTACTTTGCCATCGCTTTACTACAGGCTTTCAGCAGTCTCGGTACGGTTCACAGTTTTAAACCTGCTAGGAACTTTCATATCAGATCACACTCCGCTGCTGAGTGAAAATTTCTTTCTTAGATATTTGAAAACTATCACTGTAGTCCGTCGTGGTATCTGAAAAGTATGGACATGTCGACGTATAAAATATCGACTTATCGGCAAAGAAAAAGTACCGGTTCTGCATTGTAAATATACTGCCATTTTTAAACCCGTATTTTTAAGTATTGATCTATTGTTAGATATCTGCGCATCAACAGGCTAGCAGCCTTCTTACCCCCTTAAAGCCAGAACTGAAAGAAAAATGATACACGTTCAGACTTGGCAATGTCCAGTTTGCTAACTATCGAAACTGCGAGTAAGTAACACAATAAAAGGTATCCGATAGGTGCATCGTTCGGTTTCATGATATATCGGATTGGTACGGAACACTTCATGTGAGACGTAATTGATTGAGGCACCAGTAATAATGACGTACAGACCTCGCACAAAGGTTATAACGTGCACGATGTGTTAAAAGTTTTGCCGGCCGAAGTGGCCGTGCGGTTTTAGGCGCTGCAGTGTGGAACCGCGAGACCGCAACGGTCGCAGGTTCGAATGCTGCCTCGGGCATGGATGTGTGTGATGTCCTTAGGTTAGTTAGGTTTAACTAGTTCTAAGTTCTAGGGGACTAATGACCTCAGAAGTTGAGTCCCATAGTGCTCAGAGCCGTTCGAACCATTTTTGTTAAATGTTTTCCTTCATCTTTGTGGCATTTCTGCAAACTTCAGCGACCTAGTAGTTGTAGTGTCACAATTGCGTTGTGAAGATAAACGTTCCAGTTTCTGCTGGTAGCGACGACCGCCGATTACGTCTCCGTCCACCGGAGGGACCAATTCTGTTATTTAGATTTTTGTTCGTCAGTTAGAGTTACTGTTTTTCAGACTGCCGGTGTGAAGAAGTAGGACGCTATTTATGTTAAAAACTGGTTTTTAACGCAAGTGATGTACTATTCCTTTCACTCGAATAACTTGTTATTCCATTCACACCGCCACCGATTAATGCCATCGAACTTTTTCTTTGTGCAATCTATACGCGCTTCATACAGTCAAAGAGAAAGACTGAAGGTGATGAAATCTGAAGCAGTAGTAAGACTCCTTTACACAGTGAAAGTAAAATTATGTTCTGTTACGATTTCAAAAGAACAACTTTAAATATTTATAAAAAATTGCGAAAAAAATATAACATAAAGTAAAAATTTTGGCGCTCGATATTGCAACTTCTACATCGATTTATCGATATATCGGAGTATACATAGTCGATGTGTATCGGCACCGTTTGTGAAAAGTGTAGTATTGTCATCACATCGAAATTTTATAAACAGCCCAAGTTAAAACATCTCACTGCATCCGGACTGCGTTATCCGTTGATGAAACATAGATAGAAAGAATTTTCAGATCACGTAAATGATCGAGACACCAGTAATAATGACGTACAGGCCTCGTATAAAGGTTATAATGTGTATGATGTGTTAAAAAATTTTCTTTACCTTTGTGGCATTACTTTGAAGAAGATTTCATGTTTCCACAGGACAGTGCCAGATGTTTCCTCTCCATGGTTGCAAGCAGGTGTCTTGCTGAACGCTGTGCGGTGAATTCAAGGCTACGCGTCTCTATGACCTTACCCCAGTGCAGAATTAATGGGACACTGTGGGTACCAATGAGCGCCCTATGAACCCAGCACAAACCACAGATGAACAGCTGTGGCTATCACTGAAAGATATTTGAATCATCAAGTCCTACAGCTTATAGAGCACAGTACATGCCACGGCGAGTTAAAAGTCTCTAGGCCTCTCGAACAAGTGTTTTGTTATTAATATTACATGTAATGCCTTCCCATCCCTTTTCGCTACTCATCGTATACCCGTACATTATACCGTTGATCGGCGAAACACACCAATTAAAATTTCCATGTTACAAATCTATACAAAGCTTCTAAAACAATCAATTTATTTTAACTTCGTCTGATTAGGCCAATCAGACCTTCTCTCACTTTGACCCAGGGCTTCACAAACAAGGCGTCTATTCAAAAAAATTCGGAACTTCTCCCACCATATATTTCTACGCTTACCTTTTACTTATTGTACATGGTCCCCTTCGAAATGGTTTCCTCCGCAATTGATACACCGCTTCCAACGCCGTTTCCAGTTTCAGAAGCAGTCTGGATACGCCTGTTGCTGGACCGCACGAAGCACCGTCTGCAAATTTTCTGTTACCTCGTCTATTGTTACAAATATTCGTCCTTTCAACGGGGTTTTCAATTTTTGAAATGAAGAAAAGTTCGCAGGGGTGGTCTATGGAGAGTATGGAGGATGAGGCAGCACAGTGTTTTCGCTTTTTGTGCAGTAGTCACGAACAAATAGGGCTGAGTGTGTCACCGTACGCTTCATGCATCATTTGGTGTACCTCTGTACGGGTTTTCTTGAGTTTCACGAAAATTTTAATGCAGTCGCGTTGGTCCTCTAACTCTGCCGTCACGAATTACTCAAACTGTGAGACACAACGTCCTACTCAATACAGCACTGAACAATAACTAACAGACATGCAATAATGAACAATAATTAAACTTCTGGCAGTTACACATTAAAGACGGGCGTGGGCAGGGATGCTAACCGCTTTTCGCTCCGACGCTATCGGCGCAAAATTACGAACGGTCTCGAGTTTTTTGAACAGACCTCGTACATTACCTTTTATTATATCGCAGTTATCTAAGAAATAATAATTTTAACAGCATAGTTCCTATTAAAGTGATCTAAGTGTCTGTGGTGACAAAGTGTGTTAATAATACAAGTAGGTGACCATTTCTATTACATGGTGATGCAGAAGACTTTTTTTTACGGGATTTTACCCCTTACATCCAGAAAATAGCAAGCTGTGACTGTTCAGGGCAGTGATGCAACACGAAGCGCTCGTACGATGGCACACGTTTACTTTCAGCGAAGTTGCTCAGCGACGGATGTAGCGGCGCTGACTATTTTCCCAATGGCAGGCGGGGCAGCCGCTCGTGTGACAGGGCAAACGCAGCGGCTCGCATGGTGTACCTACAGTACGTGACACCACACACGGCGCTACGCATTTTCTCATTTTCACATCAAAAGTTTTTGTTGCTCCTTGTTACGGCACGGTATTCAGATCTCCATTAATATTCCACTCGACATCGCAGGGGCACAAAAATTCTCGTGTGCAGCTCTCCGAGGCGCGAGGCGAATAAGAGAGAAATGTGACCTGAAAAAGAGAACGTAGTTATTTATATCTGCAACCACCTCTATGCTCAGACAGACACTTTCCTGTCTGTGGCACGGGATGATTTATGTATGAAATAGGGCCAAGTTTTTCAGAGACGAGTGGCATTCACAAAATTTATTGACTACCTAAGCTATTTACTTAAAGAAGCGATATGTTTTGAGGTGTAAACCTCGTCTAGAGTCTACAATGCTAATTCAAATACATTCACCGAAAGAACATATAGATATTAAATTAGATTTGTTCAGTGCTGGCATGTAATGCAGTCATTCTGTGTAGAAGGATGAGGCTAACCTAATACGTGGGAATATCCACTTCATACATTCGTCTGTTGTTCACATAATTTTAAATTACCACCCACTTTCTTAACGAAGTGACTGTCTCGTTCTCATGTGTTCAGTTACCTCAATATGCTGAAGCTCCTTGGATCCTGTTGTCTGGATGTTGTCGCATAACAGTACGCAGCACAAGCAAGATGGCGCTAAAGCTAGCCTTTTTCGATGTAACTGTCGGTATGAGGATACTGTTATTGTTGATCACTTGCAGTTTCTTCTGCGCATCTTGCTTTCGTATCTCTGATGTTGACCGATGAAATGTATTACAATGAAATAGACTTTGACATTTTGTTGCTAAAAATTACAACAGAAAAGTTAGTTTGATAAGTTACAAGATTTTACTGGATTCACAAATATTCTAAATTTTTACGCATTTTCCTTTGAAGAAATGAGTGTTTTTGAAATAAGTAGTTTCGATAAGGATCTCGCGTCTCTATCTCTGGTCCTGAATGATAATTCTATTTCCTCCATGATGTTTATTTCCCAGCTTTACTGTAAAGTGTGCACTACTTTATATTCATTGTTAATCGCAATACTGCCTCTGTTTATTGTATATGTATCTTTATATCTTACTTACTAACTTTATTGCGTCTCAGTCAATCAATCTATACCTTAAAAAGGGGCATAAAATTTCTGCTCATTTGTCCGACTTAGAATTTGTTACAATAACTGCATGTTACTTTATAAATGCCTCTCTTATCTGGCTCTCTTATCTGGCTGGATGTGTCATGCACCAGTTTTTCCCTTACATTACTTGTGGTGGTGAAAATGATGCTAAGAAGTGAATTTGTAAACAATTTGGCTATTTCGTCTGAAGTGACTACTAAGTATGGTAGAGTTATATGCTTAGCTTGTTGTACGTCGTTGTGGAAAGTAGCTATGCCAATCTCTTTGCTTTCACTCTTCGTTAGCTTAAACATTATTCGTTTATTTATTAAAATGATCGATTTATGACGTTGTAATATTGTTGTAAAAAGGTACTGATGGAGGTTTCTCCTAATACATGTATTGAAAAAAGCGACTTCTGTTAGCAAATATGCGATGAGCAGTATACTCGGTTGTATTCCTTTCTGTCTTATAGTTGACAGCACTAAGTGGGAGTTATTGTACTCTTTTGAAGACGGCTATGAATGCATGCTTCCCCCATGAACCATGGACCTTGCCGTTGGTGGGGAGGCTTGCGTGCCTCAGCGATACAGATGGCCGTACCGTAGGTGCAACCACAACGGAGGGGTATCTGTTGAGAGGCCAGACAAACATTTGGTTCCTGAAGAGGGGCAGCAGCCTTTTCAGTAGTTGCAGGGGCGTCTGGATGATTGACTGATCTGGCCTTGTAACATTAACCAAAACGGCCTTGCTGTGCTGGTACTGCGAACGGCTGAAAGCAAGGGGAAACTACAGCCGTAATTTTTCCCGAGGACATGCAGCTTTACTGTATGATTAAATGATGATGGCGTCCTCTTGGGTAAAATATTCCGGAGGTAAAATAGTCCCCCATTCGGATCTCCGGGCGGGGACTACTCAAGAGGACGTCGTTATCAGGAGAAAGAAAACTGGCATTCTACGGATCGGAGTGTGGAATGTCAGATCCCTTAATCGGGCAGGTAGGTTAGAAAATTTAAAAAGGGAAATGAATAGGTTAAAGTTAGATATAGTGGGAATTAGTGAAGTTCGGTGGCAGGAGGAACAAGACTTTTGGTCAGGTGATTACAGGGTTATAAATACAAAATCAAATAGGGGTAATGCAGGAGTAGGTTTAATAATGAATAAAAAAATAGGAGTGCGCGTTAGCTACTACAAACAGCATAGTGAACGCATTATTGTGGCCAAGTTAGACACAAAGCCCATGCCTACTACAGTAGTACAAGTTTATATGCCAACTAGCTCTGCAGATGATGAAGAAATTGATGAAATGTATGACGAGATAAAAGAAATTATTCGGGTAGTGAAGGGAGACGAAAATTTAATAGTCATGGGTGACTGGAATTCGTCAGTAGGAAAAGCGAGAGAGGGAAACATAGTAGGTGAATATGGATTGGGGGGATGAAATGAAAGAGGAAGCCGAATTGTAGAATTTTGCACAGAGCATAACGTAATCATAGCTAACACTTGGTTCAAGAATCATAAAAGAAGGTTGTATACCTGGAAGAATCCTGGAGATACTAAAAGGTATCAGACAGATTATATAATGGTAAGACAGAGATTTAGGAACCAGGTTTTAAATTGTAAGACATTTCCAGGGGCAGATGTGGATTCTGACCACAATCTATTGGTTATGAACTGCAGATTGAAACTGAAGAAACTGCAAAAAGGTGGGAATTTAAGGAGATGGGACATGGATAAACTGAAAGAACCAGAGGTTGTAGAGAGTTTCAGGGAGAGCATAAGGGAACAATTGACAGGAATGGGGGAAAGAAATACAGTAGAAGAAGAATGGGTAGCTCTGAGGGATGAAGTAGTGATGGCAGCAGAAGATCAAGTAGTAAAAAGACGAGGGCTAATAGAAATCCTTGGGTAACAGAAGAAATATTGAATTTAATTGATGAAAGGAGAAAATATAAAAATGCAGTAAATGAAGCAGGCAAAAGGGAATACAAACGTCTCAAAAATGAGATCGACAGAAAGTGCAAAATGGCTAAGCAGGGATGGCTAGAGGACAAATGTAAGGATGTAGAGGCTTGTCTCACTAGGGGTAAGATAGATACTGCCTACAGGAAAATTAAAGAGACTTTTGGAGAGAAGAGAACCACTTGTATGAGTATCAAGAGCTCAGATGGCAACCCAGTTCTAACCAAAGAAGGGAAGGCAGAAAGGTGGAAGGAGTATATAGAGGGTTTATACAAGGGCGATGTACTTGAGGACAATATTATGGAAATGGAAGAGGATGTAGATGAAGATGAAATGGGAGATAGGATACTGCGTGAAGAGTTTGACAGAGCACTGAAAGACCTGAGTCGAAACAAGGCCCCGGGAGTAGACAACATTCCATTACAACTACTGATGGCCTTGGGAGAGCCAGTCGTGACATAACTCTACTATCTGGTGAGCAAGATGTATGAGACAGGCGAAATACCCACAGACTTCAAGAAGAATATAATAATTCCAATACCAAAGAAAGCAGGTGTTGACAGATGTGAAAATTACCGAACTATCAGTTTAATAAGTCACAGCTGCAAAATACTAACGCGCATTCTTTACAGACGATTGGAAAAACTGGTAGAAGCGGACCTCGGGGAAGATCAGTTTGGATTCCGTAGAAATGTTGGAACACGTGAGGCAATACTAACCTTACGACTTATCTTAGAAGAAAGATTAAGAAAAGGCAAACCTACGTTTCTAGCATTTGTAGACTTAGAGAAAGCTTTTGACAATTTTGACTAGAATACTCTCTTTCAAATTCTGAGGTGGCAGGGGTAAAATACAGGGAGCGAAAGGCTATTTACAATTTGTACAGATACCAGATGGCAGTTATAAGAGTCGAGGGGCATGAAAGGGAAGCAGTGGTTGGGAAAGGAGTGAGACAGGGTTCTAGCCTCTCCCCGATGTTATTCAATCTGTATATTGAGCAAGCAGTAAAGGAAACAAAAGAAAAATCTGGAGTAGGAATTAAAATCCATGGAGAAGGAATAAAACCTTTGTGGTTGGCCGATGACATTGTAATTCTGTCAGAGACCGCAAAGGACTTGGAGGAGCAGCTGAACGAAATGGATAGTGTCTTCAAAGGGGGATGTAAGATGAACATCAACAAACCAAAACGAGAATAATGGCATGTAGTCGAATGAAGTCGGGTGACGCTGAGGGTATTAGATTCGGAAATGAGACACTTAAAGTAGTAAAGGAGTTTTGCTATTTGGGGAGCAAAATAACTGATGATGGTCGAAGTAGAGAGGATATAAAATGTAGACTGGCAATGGCATGGAAATCGTTTCTGAAGAAGAGAAATTAGTTAACATCGAGTATAGATTTAAGTGTCAGGAAGTCGTTTCTGAAAGTATTTGTATGGAGTGTAGCCATGTATGGAAGTGAAACATGGACGATAACCAGTTTGGACAAGAAGAGAATAGAAGCTTTCGAAATGTGGTGCTACAGAAGAATGCTGAAGATTAGATGGGTAGATCATATAACTAATGAGGAGGTACTGAATGGAATTGGGGATAAGAGGAGTTTGTGGCACAACTTGAGTAGAAGAAGGGATCGGTTGGTAGGAGATGTTCTGAGGCATCAAGGGATCACCAGTTTGGTATTGGAGGGCAGCGTGGAGGGTAAAAATCGTAGAGGAAGACCAAGAAATGAATACACTAAGCAGATTCAGAAGGATGTAGGTTGCAGTAGGTACTGGGAGATGAAGAAGCTTGCACAGGATAGAGTAGCATGGAGAGCTGCATCAAACCAGTCTCAGGACTGAAGACCACAACAACAACAATGAATGCATGATCTTTATGTAAGTTTGGCATATACTCGTAGCAATGATACCATCAATATTTGTCAGTTTTTGTGTATATTGACTTTCATAGTTTGGTTTCTATTACCTATTTTAGTGTTTAAAAATTCATTTTGTCATTTTTCGGGTGTTTACAAGATCCCCGTACTTGTCGTAAACCTCCAGAAATGTGGCAGTTTACTGGTGAGCCAGTACAAGATGGCATAAAGGCGTATAGTACGACTGGTCGTGCTTTTCGGTATGGGTTTTGCTGAGACTGAGACAATCGATCCTTTTATTACCTTAGTGATTCGTCGTGCAGGATTCTTTCTGTGCCGGCCGGAGTGGCCGAGCGGGTAAAGGTGCTACAGTCTGGAACCGCACGACCGATACGGTCGCAGGTTCGAATCCTGGCTCCGGCATGGATGTGTGTGATGTCCTTAGGTTAGTTAGGTTTGAGTAGTTCTAAGTTCTAGGGAACTTATGACCACAGCAGTTGAGTCCCATAGTGCTCAGAGCCATTTGATTCTTTCTGTCGGTTTTGCCGAGAAGCTCTCGAAGTTTACGTTCCTCGAAGAATCGGTATCAGCGCCGTCGGGGTCTTTGTAAACTGCAGTTCTAGCTGCTGTGATTCTAAGTGATGAAGCGGGGAGTTATATTGTTGGAATAACGCTCGAAAGAGATGCTATTGTGATGTATTTATTTACGAAATAATATCGACTTAATTAATAATGGTAAATTGGAAACTAGCAATTTCCTGAGAACATGATATCTGACAGGAACAGATCGGAAGGCATCTCGTCGGTGTATGGCAACTACGGTGTGCATGCTGTACCTCGTTCTTAGAATCGTAATGGTTCCTAGGCATCTGTACGTATTCGTTAGCTTAAACATTATTCGTTAATTTATTAAAATGATCAATTTATGACGTTGTAATATTGTTGTAAAAAGGTACTGATGGTCTGGAGGTTTATCCTAATACATGTATTAAAAAAAGCGACTTCTGTTAGCAAATATTTATTAAGCAAGATTACATGCTTCGCATCGGAATAGCTATGTTTCCCCTGCGTACCTCGGTGCTAACATAACGAGCGTTTTCATGACGAGCCCCAACGCCTCACACCACCATCCCCTGACAACGCCATATGATTCACCGGCTCCTTCATCCAGTGTGAGAACTGAAATCTTACTCCCAACTGTGCGATTGGCAGTACCGTTTTACTCACTGAATGCTGCATAATATCTGCAGACGCGATACACAATTGTAAAACAGGAAAATAAGGAGATAAAGTGTGGCTTGAACATAAGAGGCACCTCAACTGTTCTATGTTGAAGGCTAGATTTTTTTTTTTTTTTTTTTGACAATTGAATCTACATTACAAAGTTCTTCTACAGTTCGATCATACACCATGAGTGTGTTATCAACATACCTGCAGTAGTTCAAATGGCTCTGAGCACTATGAGACTTAGCTTCTGTGGTCAACAGTCCCCTAGAACTTAAAACTACTTAAACCTAACTAACCTAAGAACATACACACATCCATGGCCGAGGCAGGATTCGAACCTGCGACCGTAGCGGTGGCGCGGTTCCAGACTGTAGTGCCTAGAACCGCTTGAGCACTCCGGCCGGCCCTGCAATAGTGCACAAACTCCTGAGTTATGTTCTCATTGTTGGTCAAAAGTTTATTTTAAAGGTGTTTAACGAAAAAAATCTGCAGCCACTCCTCTTCAAATTTTGTTTATATATCTTGCCATTGAATGTGAAACAATTGTGAGAGAGAACAACATTTAGTAATTCAATTTGTTCAACTACTTCAGTTGGAGATATTGTCTCACTTTTTAAATAAATTATATTTAATTATGTCTGTAGACTCCTTGATGGGTGTGCTTCAGTATAAAGTTACTATAACGCGAGAAAAATGCTTTGCATTGCGTTAGATCAAGGAGCTCTTTTAGGATTGGTGAGTATCTTTTATTGATTGTAAGATTTCAAATTTATAATTCTTTTGGAAAATTGATTGAGGCTCTTTCATAATTTTGTAGTCTCGATGGTTCATAGTATTACTAATCAGCCTATTGGGGACTTTGGAGCTACTGGGTTCGTTATTGTTAATCTCTAAGTTTATTCTGTGTCAGCAAAAAATTGTTTCGTTCAACGCCGTCTTTAATACTGAACTTCTGTGTGCATCATGCGACGTTTCCTGCCTATTGTTATTCCAAAAGAAATCATGCGCCTCATTAACATATTGCATTTGTCCATAATTAATACTGCAGAACCTTTATCAACTTCCGCTGATAACTAGTGCACTGCCTTCTTTGAGAATCTCTTTGATGATTTGAATCAGGTGGTTCCCTCTTTAATAACAGAATTTATTGAATTTTTGTTTGTTTCCCTATTAATTTATGATCTATGTGACCTATAACTGTTCGTTCGTTATTATTTAGTTTAGCAAGGTCAGCTGTCATTTTTACTAATGTGTGGCTTTGTTGATGTTATTCTGATTACATTGTGGTTTTAGGTTACGTGTAAGGCGTTTGATTAACATAGAAAGTTCACTAGTAATGAAATTAATATTCATGGGGAGACTAATCTTGGGAATAATCAGTGAGAGCATGTTAGCGATAAGATTAGTAGTTGACTGTTTGATATGATCTAGTTTTTTACAGGTGTTGCTCTAAAATGTTGTATACACCTTTTACAAATTCATTTAGGATATGAATAATTCATTCATAGCAAAAAGAGGATAATGTAGATCCTGAATGAAGTCACAGAGTTCAGGAACTCACCTACATGCACTAGGTTCAATTCAGTACTGGTTAAAATAGAAAATACGCAAGAATCAAGAATACACAGCTCAACAAAAGTTTCACATTGCCCCTTTATTTCGAAATACATGGCATAGAACACGAAAACTGCGTCTGAGGCACGCCTATGTGTTCATATGCAATGTGCCCACATCACCAAATAAATATTGTTCCAATCTTCGATGACGCTTCTGTGTAAGTTGTGCCGAGTACGCGCTCATTGTCGGCGTCCAAAACCAGCTCATTTCAGTCGATCACACACGTGTTCCAGTGCGTTCATGTCTGGTGAACAGGCAGGCCACTCCATTGTGGTGACACTTCCATGCTGAAGATTCGGGTTCACCAGGAGAGCACGATGAGCACGCGATTTATCATCCACCTAGATGAAGTTGTCACCATAATTTAGGAGGTGCAGTCCCACTGTTGGTTGCAGGATCATGAACCTATACCTTTGAGGAGGGAAATTGCTCTCAAAGACCATGATGAGTGCAGAGTGGTTCCACGTAATGCCACTCCTGAACCTCGTTCCATTAGCATCCGGTTCTACGATGTTGTAGGCCTTCGACACTACGGGGTTGTCTCCAAACTCATTTTCTGGGACTGTGTGGGTATAAACAGACCCGAGTCTCGTCTGTAAACGACACCAGTCTTTACGCCCTCATAAAAATGGTTCAAATGGCTCTGAGCACTATGGGACTTAATATCTGAGGTCATCAGTCCCCTAGAACTTAGAATTACTTAAACCTATCTAACCTAAGGACATCACACACATCCATGCCCGAGGCAGGATTCGAACCTGCGAACGTAGCTGTCACGTGGTTCCAGACTGAAGCGCCTAGATTCGCTCGGCCACATCAGCCGGCTTACGCCATCATCCTACATGACTTTTTGCTCATTTGTAACAGAGTCTATTGTGTGGTGGTGTAGGACATAGTGCTCGGCATGGTCGTCGGGATTGGTGATAGGTATCACGCAACAGTCTCGTAACGGACTGATACGATACAAGACGTCCTGAAACCACATCGAAAGCCGATTTCGGTTCGTGAGCACTCAGTCCACGTGTTCTTTGATTCAGAAGTCACAGATATCGATCATATTAGACACATGTAGAGCGTAGACGGCCTTTGCTTTGTAAGTCTTCAACGCTGTCTGTCAACTGGGACCGATTCCTTGTCCGCTATACTGTACTTTGAATCCTGCGGTCAATTAGTGCAAATTCCCTTGCTGAAGAGCCAACCTTGCATAACATCATGATGCGGATCTGTTCATTGGTCAGAACTGTCTCTGGTATCATGGAATTTCACTCTTCTATTACACTGTTGCCTCTAATGAGTCCGTACAGGTGCTTTACTTTAAATTTAAATACTGCAATCCATTCGAACGCGGTCATGCCAAGCGTGTATATGATTGTGTTTAAAAACAACTGGAGGGGTGAGTCGGCAGTGGAACAGTCACTGTAGCAACACACCTGCACGTCTATCTGGTCGCTGCAAGACTTTCGTTGATGTGTGTATTTATAAATCTGTTTTCCAGCAAAGTCTTTGTAACTCTTCGGGAAAACTTTTTTACTGTCATTTTCAATACCAAATAGTCGCCGTCCATGTTACTGTAATGTATTGCGTCGTCCAACATCGAAAATTCGTCATCACGATATATAGAAGTCATTGAAAGAGACTGTCACCTCCACAATCGACATACCGATATTTAAATCGAAAAAAAAAATTTGTTTCGGCAGCCATCTTGTTTCTGCTGCTTAGCAGTGTTGATTGTGATGTCGTGTTTACCAGTTTTTGAATAGTGGCCAACAACAGCCATGGAGCCACAGCAATGAAAGTAACTGAACACACAACAAGAAGACAGCCACGTCATGAACCAAGTGGGTGATAAGGCCACCACGCTAAGGGCAACATGCAAAGTGAATATTCCCTCTCATTAGATTATCCTTCTCTTTTACATCGAATGCAGTTTTGTTATTTGTTTTTGTATTGCCGTTGTAGCCTGACCATGAGATTTATGCCTACAAAAATGTTGTGTCGTCAATTATATAACTTAAGTAGCCTAATCTTCATGATTGCTAGTCGTTTCTGAAAAGCTTTTATATTTTTTTGACAATCAAGTTCGATTAACAGTCAACATGGCTTTAAATTACGTTGATACTACTATCAAACACATCCTTTCCTGTTCGCGGTGCGAATGATCGCGTGGAGATCGATTGCTGGTGAGGCTCCGTGATGGCTCGAATCTCTCTAACTTTGCCTTCTTGGTATTTTTGCGATATATACGTAGAATTACAAAATATACTGGTTGACTCTACAAAGAAGGTACGCTCTCTCAAATTCAGCGGTAAACAAGGCCTTGATGCAGAACGCCCCTGTTGTGGTGTCTGCTACACGTGTTGCGTGAGCATGTCTGTCACGCTTTCGCGCTTACAAAATGAGTCCGCAATGAAATGCTCTTTGGATTTTCTCCTCCGTTCCCTCTAGCAATCCTATCCGGTATGTAGCCCAGATTTAGAACGGGTATTGGTCGGTCTAGGGTTTTATAACCAACTTTGTCGATGGACTACACATCCTGAGGATGTGTGGTCGTTCCACTTCAAGTAATTACATACGAAACTCCTAGATATTTTATAGAGATAACTGTTTCCACTGATCGTTCCGTAGCGGTGTACTCATACAATAACAGTCTTCTGCCTATTTGTGCGCAACACGTACCAGTTGCTCATGATGGAAATTACTATCTAGTCGGTGCATTAAGCGTCGATCTGCTGCATTTCTTGTATCATTTCGGTACAATTTTCAGAGGAGCGACCTGTCTGTATGCAACAGGATCATCCGCGAGAAACCATATGGAAATCTGGGCGTGATCCATTAGGTCATTTATACACACATAGCGAAAAGTAATGGTCGTGTAACACTCCCTTGGGGCGCGTCCGTAGTTAGTGTTCCATCCGAAGATTTCCCTCCACTGAGAGTGACTTACATTCTGTTTACTGGACACCCCTCAATCCAGTCGTACAACTAGTTTCGTATTCCTTATACTCACACAGGGTGGTTATAATTAAAGTGCAGCTATTCACGGGGGTCTATGTGGAATGCAATTACCGTGCGGCAGCGAAACCTGGTAGGCAGGCTAGTGCATTAATTGCCGACCTGAGCTGGAAAAAAGTTAGTTACAGTTTTGGCCATCAGGTGCAAGTCTGCAACTGTACACTGTTTGTATAACGGTGTGATATCCACACTGTCATTTGACAAGCCATTACAACAGTGAACAGTATGGCTGATGAGAAGAGAGACCGTCCACTCATGGAGACAGTTGTATGTGAATCACACCAGTTACAGTGCTACTATGAAAGAGTACGAGTGCAACATGTGATTTCTGTTTGGTAAGAATGCAGCTCTGTGATTCCACATATGACTTTGTATTCAGGGGTAAGGAGAGGGGGATACAAGATGGTGCTGCAACTGTCGTCATAGGAAAGCTGCACAGGAGTAGAAACGATTAACGAATAAGAAAACTCAAGAAACAGAATATTTACTTAATTTGTATTTCTCCAAGCGTACAAAAACTCTTTACAAATAATGCAGCAAAAATTACAATCCAGCTCGTACATTAGTTACTACTGTAGCATGAGACTCACTGTACTAACAAGAGAACCTCCCCATCGCACCCCCCTCACATTTAGTTATAAGTGGGCACAATGGATAGGTCTTGAAAAACTGAACACAGATCAATCGAGGAAACAGGAAGAAGTTGTGTGGAACTATGAAAAAAATAAGCAAAATATACGAACTGAGTAGTCCATGCGCAAGACAGGCAACATCGAGGATAGGGACAGTACGAGCTCAGGAGGGCCGTGGTCCCGTGGTTAGCGTGAGGAGCTGCGGAATGAGAGGTCCTTGGTTCAAGTCTTCCCTCGAGTGAAAAGTTAGCTTTCTTTATTTTCGCAAAGTTATGACCTGTCCGTTCGTTCATTGACGTCTCTGTTCACTGTAATAAGTTTAGTGTCTGTGTTTTGCGACCGCACCGCAAAACCGTGCGATTAGTAGACGAAAGGACGTGCCTCTCCAATAGGAACCGAAAACATCTGATCGCAAGGTCATAGGTCAACCGATTCCTCCACAGGACAACACGTCTGATATAATCTATACGACACTGGTGACGGCATGTGCGTCACATAACAGGAATATTTTGTCGACCCACCTAACTTTTACAATTAGCGAATGGGTAAAAAGATTCTTCTACCTTACCCGATTTAGGTTTTCTTGTGGATGTGATACTCACTCCCAAAAAAGTGATGAAAACATAATGAGTTTGTCACATAAACTGCAACAAATGAATGCAACAGTTTCACAGTCGCACAGCTTTCCCTGTGCTCTGTCGAAACATGTTTTTTAACGTTTTTGCGCTGTAGTCGACTGACGTCGTGTGTTTCGATGTTTGTTAAGTGTAGCGTCCCCATACTACGGCGCAGTTACCTGGCATCGGACGGACGGATGGACAGATAATAATTGTCTGAAAATAAAAAATTAAACTTCTTACTCGGGGGAAAACTTGTACCAAGGACCTGTCTTTCCACAGTTGCTCACGCTAACCACGGGACCACGGCACTCCACAGCTCACAGAATCCTTGATGTTGCTTATCTTGCGCATGGACTACTCAGTTTGTATATTTTGCTTATTTTTTTCACAGTTCCACACAACTTCTTCCTGTTTTCTCGATTGATCTGTGTTCAGTTTTTCAAGGCCTATCCACTGTGCCCACTTATAACTATATCTGAGCGGGGTGCGATGGGGAGGTTCCCTTGTAAGCATCAAGGATGGTGCCAGAGTGATGAGGCCCCAAGTGGACTGAATGACTTCCAGCAGACATCCCATATCGCGGCTACAGAGGCTACTCGTAGTACAGAGTGCAACGTGTTATCTTCAGAGGTTTGCTTTTCAAAGTACATGGTCTTTAAAATTATCTCATCTGAATCTATGTGAGTTTTGGCCTATATACGTAAGAGAACACATTTACCAGGGAAACATACAGTCTCTATATGATATGGAGGCCAGTATAGAGATATACCTTGCTCATATTCCACTGGTACAGTTGCAAGCGACAGTTGATCACGTAGTTTCTTGGACACAGCATTTCGCCATCGTTTCCATTCTCATAGTGAACAAACTGTGTAAGCAGAGGTTAATAAATCAACATTGTGCCGTTCTCACTTGTTGGACCTTTTCTGTTCACTTCCTGTTCATAATCGATTACACACGGAAATATTTTTATATGTCTTTCTTGCATTCACTGCAACAGATTTGCACCTAGTGGCCAAAATTGAACTTATTATTTCTCGCATAAACCGGTTCCGCATCAGTCTGTCTACCAAGTTTCGCTGCTCTATGATAGTTACAGCCCACACTAGACCTCCGTGAGTAGCCTCACATTAGTTACGACTACCAGGTATTTTGTTCATTACGCAGGTTGTTGAACTGTGGCTCAAAATGGTTCAAATGGCTCTGAGTACTATGGGACTCAACTGCTGAGGTCATTTGTCCCCTAGAACTTAGTAGTTAAACCTAACTAACCTAAGGACATCACACACATCCATGCCCGAGGCAGGATTCGAACCTGCGACCGTAGCGGTCTCGCGGTTCCAGACTGCAGCGCCAGAACCGCGCAGCCACTTCGGCCGGCTGTTGAACTGTGCCGAATGCCTTCTGGTAATTAGTGAACATTGTATCTACCTGGGCGTCTTTATCTTCTATTTTCAGGCTGTCGTGGACAAACTATGCTGTTCATTTTTGGAACACAACCCACGGCCACCTTAGAGACAAAAGTGAAGACACTTTCTGCAGGACCTGACCATTTTATGGGACAATGCTCAAACACGTACAGTCCAAGCTGTTACTGATTTGTGTGACTGATGAATCTGTTAAGTGCTATACCACCTACTGCAGTCCCTTGACTTAAGCCCTCGTAAATTCAACTCGATTTCTAAACTGAAGGTAACACTTCACGGAATTCGCTTGAGAACTGCTACAAATTAGTCGGGCAATAGACCGCGCCGCCATAGCTGTCAACACAACTGACACTGCTAAGAGTATCCTACGACTTCCGCATCACTGGCAACGGGTTACACACAATACTGGTGATGACTCTGAAGCTCAGTTTTGTACTAGCTGTAAATAGATAGTTGCCACTATTAAAGTTCCAACCCTCGTATTTCTAAGGGCGCTGATAACATCGGCGTTGAGCGCCTGTACACCCCAAAAACAGCAGCAGCAGCAGTAGCAACGACAACAACAAAAACGACAGAGATTGTCTAGACTGGTACGCTCGATCCGTTCGTTTACTGATTTAACAGAAGACCAAAAAATATTAATTTTTCCGTGTCAGTCAGGAAGATGGAAATGTAGTGTCAAATACGTCGAACGCTTCATGTAGCGTTCTCTTAGCTCTAATTTCCACTTCATTCAGTTTTTGTTAGGCTGTGTGAGGGCGGGTCGTTTTATACACCTTTACAGCTATGGGCTCATCATCAATATCGTTTCCTTACGGCATTTACTCGGCACATACTTTTCTAAGGCGTATAGTACAATTCTCTCGAACTGTTTACACTGCTGCTCAACATTGTCAATCCTAAAGGGGAAATTTTCGTATTGACAGCTCAGGTAATCTGAATTCCGTTTCTTGTCGTCCTTGCTAAGACGAAATATCTTCCCACCTTTCTTTGTATTTTTATTTACAGCCTTCCTCGGGGATGCTGTAACGGCTTTATGATCCTTTATTCTCTTATCTATGCTAACTAAGTAGAAAAGTTTGCATTTATTGGTGACCAAGAGTTCAATGATCCGTTCTCTGATTAATGCGCAACGTAAATTTCAGATAAGGCACTTAGAACAATTGCACATTATTCCTTGTCTCTGTTAACCACTTTCACTCTTCAGTGTTCCATTTTCTAGCAGTGCGGTGGAAAACTTCACGTTGTACTGTATTATAACCATGAAACGTACGAGAAATGTTCTTAAAATCTATTCTCAAATGTTCCGCTGCTTCAGCACCTCAGCCAAATGACATCCATTGACCATATTTAAATCTCCTTTAACACTTACCTTGACCCAAACCACGTCGCACCAGCAATATGTACCAACCTCATCAAGGTAATGATAGAGTTTCGCCTTCTGGATCCAAACGAGCCAACTGAGCCGACCGACAGCCGTGACATCCTCCGCCACTGATGTCATTCGATGTGGTATGGAGGGGCATGTGGTCAGCTCACCGATTTGCTTGGTTTCTTGACCTCGCAGCCGTTTCTCATCGTTCGAGTGATTCCTAAATTGGCCACAAGAGACTGAGTACTCACTGTACCAGTCCTCTCGCCAAGTAAAGATTCCTGCCAGAACCAAAAATCTAAACCAAGTACCCGGCGTCGTAGATCAGCCGCGCTGACCACTCAGCTATGGAGGAGCGCTAACCTCACTACATATAATTATATTTTTCACTGCTGCATCTAAGTTCAGCCTATCTTTTCTGTATGCATATTTATCTAGATTCCATTCTTCTTTTTTGTCGCCTCGTCGACACCATAGAGTCTTTTACCATGGCAAGCAAGGAGAGGATGTTGTTTGGTAGGCCGGTATCCTCTTTCTATAACATAAACTGTGAACACGTATTAACAGGCTTCTTTATTGAAATAAACAGAGAGCTACTCTTCTTTAAGCAGATTCTTGTGGTACAAGCCCTTCCATAATAGTCCACGTTAGCCTCACTGATGGTGAACTACATATCCATCTATGCACTATACTCTGGTCACTAAGTGCCGCCTGAAACTGAGACTCTGATTGCGACTGCGGTTGTCTGAGACTGCTGACTGTGTGTAACTGACTGGGCCCTCCGCTCCGTGTCAGCGATCTAAATACTGGCGGTCGACAGTGTGTTGGCGGCGCCTTTCTTGCGAGTTTGCCATTGGCCTATCTCCTGATAGGTTCACTTGCTCTGTTGCCTACTATCGATCTTCTGGCAGCCTCTTGGCTGACCAGTGTGCTGGCGACAGCTTATGCCAGTACAGTTTCATTCCTATAAACATATTGTTTCAGTCAGCTTTCTGTCCTTGGTACTTTGTGGGTACTGTTACCATTTATATTCGTAAGTGAGACTAGTTCTGGAGATTTCTGTAGACGATCCTGTAGCTAACTAATACTATATGAATATTTTCTTTTATCTGCCATGAGTAATGAAGCATTCTTTAATTAATGGGGATAGTATTCTTCCCTGTCTGGAACAAGAACGTTCATTATCGGCCCTATGGAGTGGTTTCCCTGTCCTACTCACCCACATATGCACTCCACCCCTAATCCGCCAACCTAGTAGCTACTTCACACGTGTAGTGCAAGTAGGACCTATTAAGAGGGAGTCCTAAAGGTCTCTACTCGATGGAGTAGGGAGTAGGTCGAAAAATCAGCACCAAAGATCATGACAGAATCGTCTGAGAACTTGTTTTAAATATTCCCTTCAGCTGAAAACCAGAGGACCGCTATCGGTTCAATGATTCTGCAAAACGCTAACATTTATGCTGTCATCCCAAAGCAGCAAGCCGCCTGTAGGAACCGAGGATGGCCTCTGTGATTTTTCTTGCGTTCCTAACAGTCGCTTCGCATCTCCAGCATTTGAGAATACTTATATCTTCACAGTTAGCACCCATTTTGTTGTGGCGTAACAAGCTCGCTACGCCACACTGAGAAGGAAGCCGAAAGGCACGCGTACACACACGCCGACTGGCGTCAAGTCTGGAACAGGATACGTTATGACTGATATAAAGAAAATACGTAGCTTTGGAATATACTTAACTTTTAATCAATCCTTGTGATACATCTCTCTTGACTATACAAATGAGACTCGTAAGATACATGCACTGTGACAATTGGCGCCTTGCCAAGTCGTAGCCATTAACTTAGCTGAAGGCTATTCTAACTGTCTCTCGGCAAATGAGAGCAAAGGCTTCGTCAGTATAGTCGCTAGCAACGTCGTCGTACAACTGGTGCGAGTTCTCGTACGTCTCTCGAGACCTGCCGTGTGGTGGCGCTCGGTGTGCGATCACACAGTGGCGACACGCGGGTCCGACATGTACTAATGGACCGCGGCCGATTTAAGCTACCACCTAGCAAGTGTGGTGTCTGGCAGTGACACCACACATTTACTTTTTTTTTTTTTTTGCTTGTTCCTTATTGTGACCACATATCGAACTATTAAGCGCCGGTAGTCATGTATCTACAGCTGATTAAAACGTGTAAAGCAGTGAAAATAATCTCTGAGTGTCGACAGTGATTTATTTTTTTAAATTATCGCAATTTTTCGCGCTGTGTACATTCATTGGTATAACATTTGAATCAGAAACAGCTGGTCGGAGGCGTTGACATTATGCAGACGCCTTGACGTTGAAATCCGTCTTTTACAGACAACATCGTTCAACTTAATTAACGTCATACACGGTGTAAACCACTACCATGCTGTACTTTGACTGAAAAATTCTGCCGACCAATCAGGTAAATGGGCGGTTCAAAGTCTAAGTTCCCTTGGTGATGCGGATCATCACATAGAGGTAAACATTCTTCCGCCGATTTTCGTCCTGGAAGTAGGCTGCCTCTGGCGTGGAGGCCGCTAGCGTCTAACGTGGCTCTGCTTGCTAAATTCTGACCCTGGTGTCTTGTGTTTTAGCCAGTTACTTACTTCTAAGGTCCAGCATTTAGGAGCTTATGGCGAGAGAGTTACTTGCTGACGTGCTTCGGCGTAGTATTCTATTAGATGATTCTTCAGTTCTATATATCACCAGATTTAAGTATATATGGGGAAATTTTATTTGTTTCTGATAATATGTGAGCACTTGAAGGGCTTGTGGAACATTCTTCGTGAACTTTCATTCTTATTTGTTGATTAGTAACAGGTATATATTTCTTATTTCACATTTATTATAACATCATATAGTCGTTTATAAAATTTTACGCTTTTCGCGCCCAGTTACCATGGGCCCAGTTATCTGTTGTGTTAGTCCGTTACTGGTGTGAACAGAATTTGCTGAATACATTCTACATTCAGCCAAGCTGCTGTCACAATAAACTACAAAAATCACAGTGGCCGGCCTCTATGATGGGTGGTGAAAAACGGTTGGCAGAAATAAGGAGGCCATCCGTTCACCATCTTGGGTTAGCAGTGGATCAGTGGGTTGACATGTGGTAGTCGCCTGGCATACCATCATGGAAACGTCACTGTTAAAAATTTCATTAATAACTGAACAGAATCAATTGTGGCTATGGTCAGAGAAGCTAGAGCCCCATAACTTAAGCTGTAGGCAGCCTGTGAAGGGGTGCAGCCATCAGTGGCATCGTGCGGCCGGTGGAGTGATGCTGGCAGCAACCCCACAACGATGCTGACCACAGCAGCGGGTTGTTGTTTTTGTTGCGGTCTTCGGTCCTCTGACTGGTTTGATGCAGCTCTCCATGCTACTCTATCCTGTATAAGCTTCTTCATCTCCCAGCACCTAATGCAAATTATATCCTTCAGAGTCTGCTTAGCGTATTCATCTCTTTGTCTCCCTCTACGATTTTTACCCTCCACGCTGCCCTCCAATGCTAAATTGGTGATCCCTTCATGCTTCAGAACATGTCCAACCAACCGATCCTTTCTTCTACTCAAGTTGTGCCACAAACTCCTCTTCTCCCCAATTCTATGCAATACCTCCTCGTTAGTTATGTGCTCTACCCATCTAATCTTCAGAATTTTTCTGTAGCATCACATTTCTAAAGCTTCTATTCTCTCCTTGTCCAAAGCATTTATCGTCCATGTTCCATATTAACAGGATCTTCCGTCGGTTCTTGGTAGAACAACATTATAAAAATAAAAAGCACCAGTTTGCGTTTGTCCTACAATATTACATTCATTGTTAACCGGTTTTTGGCTTACAATAAAAGTAATATTGTAGAACAAAAGCAAACTGGTGCTTTTCATTTAATAGTCCATGTTTCACTTGGCAACACTCCATACAAATACTTTCAGAAATGACTTCCTGATACTTAAATCTATACTCGATGTTAACAAATTTCCCTTCTTCAGAAACGCTTCCCTTGCCATTGCGAGTCTACATGTTATGTCCTCTCTACTTCGACCATCATCAGTTATTTTACTGCCCAAATAGCAAAACTCTTTTACTACTTGAAGTGTCTCATGTCCTAATCTAATTCCCTCAGCATCACCCGACTTAAGTCGACTACATTCCACTGTCCTCGTTTCGCTTTTGTTGATGTTCATCTTATATCCTCCTTTCAAGACACTGTAAATTCCGTTCAATTGCTCTTCCAAGTCGTTTGCTGTCTCTGACAGAATTACAATGTCGTCGGCGAACCTCGAAGTTTTTATTTCTTCTCCATGGATTTTAATACCTTCTCCCATTTTTCTTTTGTTTTCTTTAATGCTTGCTCAGTATATGGATTATATGGATTGAATAACAGTGGGGAGAGGCTACAACCCTGTCTCAATCCCTTCCCAACCACTGCTTCCTTTCGTGTCCCTCGACTCATAACTACCATCTGATTTCTGTACAAATTGTAATTAGTCTTTCGCTACCTGTATTTGACCCCTGCCACCTTCAGAATTTGAAAGAGAGGATTCCAGTCAACAGTGTCAAAAGCTTTCTCTAAGTCTACAACTGCTAGAACGTAGGTTTGCCTTTCGTTAATCTTTCTTCTAAGATAAGTCGTAGGGTCAGTATTGCCTCACGTGTACCAATATTTTGACGGAATCCAAATTGATCTTCCCCGAGGTCGGCTTCTACCAGTTTTTCCATTCGTCTGTAAATAATTCGCGTTAGTAAGTTGCAGCTGTGACTTATTAAACTGATAGTTCGGTAATTTTCACATCTGTCAACACCTCCTTTCTTTGGGACTACAATTATTATATTTTTCATGAAGTCTGAGGTTATTTCGCCTGGCTCATACATCTTGCTCAACAGATGCTAGAGTTTTGTCAGGACTGGCTCTCCCAAGGCTGTCAGTAGTTCTAATGGAATGTTGTCTACACCGGGGGCCTTGTTTCCACGCAGGTCTTTCAGTGCTGTGTCGAACTCTTCACGCAATATAATATCTCCCATTTCATCTTCATCTACATCCTCTTCCATTTCAATGATATTGTCCTCAAGTACATGTATTCTCCTTCCAGTTTCTGCTTTCCCTTGTTTGCTTAGAATTGGGTTTCCATCTGAACTCATGATATCCATACAAGTGGTTCTCTTTTCTCAAAAGATCTCTTTAGTTTTCCTATATTCAGTATGTGTCTTACGCCTAGTGAGACAAGCCTCTACATCCTTACATTTGTCCTCTAGCCATCCTTGCTTAGCCATTTTGCACTTCCTGTCGATCTCACTTTTGAGACGTTTAAATTCCTTTTTTCCTGCTTCATTTACTGCGTTTTTATATTTTCCCCTTTCATCAATTAAATTCTATGTTTCTTCCGTTACCCAAGGATTTCTACTAGCCCTCGTCTTTTTACCTACTTTATCCTCTGCTGTCTTCCCTATTTCATCCCTCAAACCTACACATGCTTCTTCTACTGCATTTCTTTCCCCCATTCCTGTCAATTTTTCCCTTGTGCTCTCCCTGAAACTCTGTACAACCTCTGGTTTATTCAGTTTATCCAGGTTCCATCTCCTTAAATTCCCACCTTTTCGCAGTTTCTTCAGTTTTAATCTACAGTTCACAACCAATAGATTGTGGTCAGAATCTACATCTGCACCTGGGAATGTCTTAAAATTTAAAACCTGTTTCCGAAATCTCTCTCTTATCATTATATAATCTATCTGATACCTTCTAGTATCTCCAGGCTTCTTCCATGTATACAATCCTCTTTCATGTTTCTTGAACCAAGCGTTAGCTATGATTAAGCTATGCTCTGTGCAAAATTCTACAAGGCGGCTTCCTCTTTCATTTCTTAACCCCATTCCATATTCACCTACTACGTTTCCTTCTCTTCCTTTTCCTACTATCGAATTCCAGTCACCCACGACTATTAAATTTTCGTCTCCTTTCACTATCTGAATAATTACTTTTATTTCATCATACATTTCATCAATTCCCTCGTCATCTGCACAGCTCGTTGGCATATAAACTTGTACTACTGTAGTACTGCATGGTAGCGGCCCTAAATGCCAACTAGAGGCAGCTTGGGCGCACTGGATGGGGCTGTCAGTGGTGCACAGGAGCACGCTGTGACTCCAGCGTGTATGAGAAATTTCACATCAACTGCAGCATCTGCCAACGTTGTGTGAGGTGGGCAGCAAGGAGTTTGCTTTGAAGCAAGATTGCAGCTGAGCATGTGTACGGTTTTGAGCTGTAACTGTACACCACGAGTATAGACGGCAGATAGCGGCTATGGTGGTCAGGCAGGTGGCTAATCAGCTGAAAGGCATTACGTCAGCAAACGCTCACCAAATGTGGAGGTGACTGGATACAATGGAGTACAGTGCTATACTACACCTCCCGATCAGTGCATTTGGACTAAGTGTTGGTGGATGTACTACATTTACAAGCAATTCTAGACCAAAGAACGAGAGTTTATGTCATGATCGCATGGATGAAACTGATATGAGAAATCGATAAAATTGCGAAAAATGACGGGCAGATAGGTATAAATTTACCGAATATACACCGAAATACGGGGAAATTGAGGCAGTACTTGTGTATCTTCTTCTGGTTGGCGCAGAGCAAACTGCACATGGGAACAAGTATGTGGCACCAATATAATCAGAGAAAACGGCGACATGGAATCGAATGGAATATCTACAATCTGTAGCTGTAGAGTACTGAAAAGGTTGGGCATTTTCTTCCCTTCTGTAAGAGAGTGCTTCGAATTCCGCTTGCGTGAATGTTCTGATTTTCCTCCGTTGGTGATTAGAGAGTGCTTTCTTTCCAAACAATAAGAATGCTTTTATGATTAATAGTATTACCGCGAGCGTGAACAGGCTTTTAGTGGTGAGAACGTTTAATGTTTGAGACGTATATTGATAGCAGGACGAACATCTTGCGCGATCTGTCAGCCACGCTGGGTACGTGTGCGCTGCTAGATGAAGCTTTCGTGTTCCACTAGGATCGTTAGGAAAAATGCTCCCTGTGTTATTCTGTGACATACGGATCGTGTCACCAATGGTAAACACGCGTACTGCCCAGAGGCGTCTCGCTTATGGGCCTGGTTCAAAATGGTTCAAATGGCTCTGAGCACTATGGGACTCAACTGCTGAGGTCATTAGTCCCCTAGGACTTAGAACTAGTTAAACCTACCTAACCTAAGGACATCACAAACATCCACGCCCGAGGCAGGATTCGAACCCGCGACCGTAGCGCTCTTGCGGTTCCAGACTGCAGCGCCTTTAACCGCACGGCCACTTCGGCCGGCTATGGGCCTGGCATGAGTGCGCCTTGCAGCTCTGTGACGTTAGTATAACACTCGAAGAGGTCTAACTGTATACCCGAAAACAGACCAAACTTTCACCTGCTCGCTGCAGGCAGCAGCAGTGTGAAAGTGATGGCTCATGCCGGCTTGCGTCCAGAGGTGACTCGAGGCGGTGTGGACATGTGTGCGCCCTTAGGGCATCTGTGCTCTGCAAATAGGCCTTCGCCTCCATCTGGTCGTGTCAGCAACAGTGCCTAGGTGATGACGTATTTCGAGAGGAATTTCACAGGTGTCAAGCATGGAAGGGATGCCACTGCCTCATGCTTGAGAGACCCATTCGGGCACCTGTGCATGGCTTGGCAGCTGATGGCCACAGGGGCTGTTGGTGCAGCCAGACTTGTGGGAGTGTGTGTGGTAGCCTCCTGTGCGGTCCAGTAGACAGGAGTTGGTAGGTGGTGTAGTTTACAGGACTGTAGGCTGTGTGGCATGACCCCTAAGCATGACAGGGCACGTGTTTTGTATCAGTGTGATAAATATGCTATCTCAAATACATCCATAAATAAATTGTTCCAAAATAAATAAAGTACACTCAGTCCTCTATCCAGCTGCCCATCACAGGCTTAGTTTCACTGTGTTTTCCCCCCAGACTGCCATCTAGGATGATGTTACAGTAGGGATGACAGCACACTCTGGTATCAGTACTATGTACTAGGTCAGTTGGACTTCAGACCTTATGTCCAGCAGAGGCTGAGTCCTTTTCCCACTATTTTCCCCCACCATCTTGGGTTATGTTATGGGAGGGATGACAGCGCCCTCTGGTGGCAGTACTGTGTACTAGGTCAGTTTGACTGCAGACCTTATGTCCAGTACAGGCTGAGTCATGGTCCTACAATTTTCAGTGCCCTCTGGTGGCAGTACTGTGTACTAGGTATAGGCACTGTTTCCAGCAAAAATCCGCCATCTTGGATAACAGTATTTGTGTCATCAGCTGACGTCATAGCTGCCATCTTGGATTACATCACAGAATGGATGAGGCACCCTCCATTGGTGGTACTATGTACTATGTCAGTTGGATTCTGGACCTCATGGTGAACACACTGGATGGTGGTAGTGCCTCAAATTTTTTCAATAAAGACTGGTGCATGATTTTGGGTGTTAACGATTAGTAAGCATATTTGCAGATTCTTTTAGACAGATTATTATTTTGACAATTTTTGAGTTTTTTAGCTCTCTGTACAAAAATGTATTGCATTGTTTACGAGTGATTTGCATGTCTGTAGGCCGTGTAATGCCTTACTTCGACAGTTTACAATTAGCAAGTGCATCTGCAGAACGTTATACATGGGTTATTTAGGGGTGGTTTGCAGCTCTGTAGGGTGTGTGGAGTGACCCCAAGCATGTCAGTGCATGTGTTCTGTATCACTGTGATAAATATACTATCTCTCAAAACCCATAACTAAATACATTGTTCCAAAACAAATAAAGCACACTCCTTCCTCTCTCCAACAGCCCAGTGCAGACTGAGTCATTTTCCCACCAACCCCTAGGGAGAGGTGGCAGTCGGATGACTTAGGTCAGTGGAGGTAGCCGAAGTGACCTCTTCTCCTGCCATTTTCTGAAGGTAGTAGAGGTGAGTTGCATTGTCGTGATGGAATTTGAACTACCGCCATTTTCTGGGGGAGGGTGGGTTAGGTTAGCGCAGATAGTCCAATTGACTTCTTCCCGCCAAAATCCGCCATCTTGGATGACGTTACAGCCGCCATCTTGGATGACATCATGTTCTGTTGCCAAATGTACAGGCCGCCATCTTGGATGACGTCATCGCCACCATTTTCGATGCATCTCGCAACAATGGAGAGTAGGTGTCACCCCTCTAGCCCACCAACACACAGCCACAGCTCAGGTGTGAAACAGACAGGTCACCCATCCACAGTGGCTGTCTATCTGTTGCTCCAACGTTATTATGCCTCTAGTTGCTGTGACTGGCCATAGTATGTGGTAGCTCCCTCAGTGTCTCAGAGACAGTACTTGCAATATGAGCCAGTAGGCTCTGATTTAACTTTGTCTAAACAGCTAAAATGATTTGCTTCTGTGGTCTCTTGCCTTAGCTGTGGATGGTGTCTCAGCTTTGCCCAACGGTGCCAAGTAAATGAAATGCACCCTGACAAAATTTCCATTTTCAGAATAAATTTTCCTTTCTTTGCGTGTTTGTTACAATAAATATAACATAGACTTCAGGTGCTGATAACTTCCAGATAATTGCTACAGTTCTCAAGACATATGAATTATTTACTTTGTAAATCAAGCACTCTATCATCGGGAGTCGGGCGATACTAGCTGCCGTATACGCCCCATCCACACTTACAGATTGCTCTAGCTTAAGTGAACATGTCAGATTAAATCAGGTGAGGCTGAGGGAATTAGATTAGGATATGAGATACATAAGGTAGTAGATGAGTTCTGCTATTTGGGAAGCAAAATAATTTATTATGGTCGAATTAGAGAGGATATAAAATGTAGACTGGCAATGGAAAGAAAAGCGTTTCTTAAGACGAGAAATTTGTTAACATCAAATGTAGATTTAAATGCCAGGACGTATTTTCTGAAAGTATTTGTGTGGAGTGTAGCCATATATGCAACTGAAATATGGACGATAAACAGTTTAGACAGTAAGGGAATAGAAGAGTTTGAAATGTTGTTCTACAGACGAATGTTGAAGATTTGGCGGGTAGGCCACATAACTAATGTTCTGAGGCATCAAGTGATCACCACTTTAGCACTCGAGGGAAGCGTGGGGGGGGGGGGGGCAGCGTTGGCTGGGGGGATAAAAATCGTAGAGGAAGACCTAGAGGAAAATATACTAAGCAGATTCAGAAGGATGTAGGTTGCAGTAGTTTCTCGGATGTGAACAGGTTTGAACAGGATAGAGTAGCACTGAGAGGCGCATGAAACCAGTCTTTGGACTGAAGACCTCAACAACAACAACAAAGTGAACATGTTGGTTATAATTTTACACTTGGTTTATTCATGTTAGACGTCCCTCCATTGAGTTCGTTGCGCTCTGAAAGACTGCATGCTAGCCAACATTTCATCTGTCTCGGCCAGATCGTGTTGCTGTTTATTCATGAGTCAAAATTTAATTTAATAAGGGGAAATTTCGGACGTTAATACTGGGAGCAACCCATTTAGGTACTCACGTTAAGGCCAAACAGGCAGTAGATACTCGTTTTTAATTATATGCGTCGCGTTTACAGTATACATCAGTTCTGAGAGTGAAGCCGCTCATTATGTGGTGTGGCATACAGGATTTTTCTGTCAGTGTCTAGGATGATTATTTTTGCCGAAGGGTAACCCTAACTATGATACAGTTTTTGGCCATTAATTATTGTTACCATTATCACAATCTGTTTTTCCTTAAGGAAGGCGCCAAAACTCAATAAATTTTCATGACATTTTTCCTTGTCTTTCTTTTCTCTTCCCAAAAATCTCACATACATTCTCTGTGCCTCTTCTTCCCTTCTCTTCCCCTATTCTTTCTCGTTTTTTTTTCTTTGGTCGTTTGCTGAAATTTCTAAAAAGAAAAATCTGATTTTTTTCTCTGTATTTTTTGTGCATGCCATGTCTTCTGTGGAGATGTTTAGTTTTTTGAGACCTTCCGACGTTTCCTTTACCCAGTTGGTTTTCATTCTATTAGTCACCACTATATAAAAAAATCTTCTTCGTCAGAACGTTCATCCTATGTATGTGTCCGTAGAAGTTTGCCCTTCTATTTCTAATGTTGTTTGTACTCGTCTTTGTCTCCTTGAACAGTTGATTTGTCGGTCTCTTTATGCAGGTCGTCTCTTTCGGAAGCGGCCCTTAGACTTTTTCTGAGCATTTTGTTCTCTTGTTTTTCCATTTCCTTGATTTTTGTTCTTCCCTTATTTACCGCTGTTTCTGAGGAATGCAAGTCATGTGGTAAGACTAATGTACTATACTGTATTACTTTAACATTGCAGGAAATACTTATTTTGTTGTAATGGTTCCATGTGAGTCTAAATGGTTTTTATAGTTTTGTGATTGTTTCCTCAATGGATTCCGAGTGCAGTTCTGTTTTCTGTACAATGTTCTCCATGTACCTGAAACATTCATCTTATGTTATATTTTGGTACTTTAATACCGGTGGATGTCTGACTTCGGATTTTGTGTCCGTGTACTGCGTTTCTTTATAGACGATTTGTAGCCCTGTTTTGGTTGCAGTTGCTCTAGACCCTCTTTGGCTTCTTTCCTGCCGTTTGTTATGATGGCGCCATCAACAGAAATGACCTAGCATTTTATGTCCATTCTATTCTCCTGTCTCTCCATCTCTACCCCACTGACTCCTTTGTCCCAAGTACAGATTATTTTCACCAATACCGAGTTATCAGTAAATAGAATGGGTGACAGGCCATCTACTTATCTCACTCCTGTCTCTATTTCGAATGTTTCAAATATCTCACAGACTGTACTGAAATTCATCTACAATTGTTAGAGCCTGCTTGGCCCCTTACTGGTGGAAGGTGTGTGTTAGGGCTGACTTCCATTCTTCTACTACCTTTTTGCGTCCCAAATGTTTTTGACGATGCTGGTCATTTTGAGTGTAATGTCTTCAGGGTCAAATTTTTAGACTTCCGACATCAGTCCCTTCTCCCCAGGTGCTGTTTTCGTTTTCAATGATTTTATTCCTTTCATGACCTCGTATGTTGGGGGTTGGAATCTAGGTAAAGTTGTAGCATATAGAACCGTAGATTGTGTCAGTTTTCCACAATATAGTAATTTGTCGAAGTACTGTGCTAATAATTCACTGTTTTTTTTCGGATATACCTTTCATATTACGTCTTGTCTTTTGAAACATAAAGTCTGTTGGTTGTTATCCCATCATATTTCCTGTGGATGTCACGCTAAAATTTCGGTGTTGTTTTCTTGAAGTCCTCTTCTATCTCTTTCAGCTTGCTGTATCGCCAATGACCCTTGTGGTCTTCTGATCCTGTTGAATTCTTCTCATTTTACAGACGTATTATGATCGTTACATTGTTTCCAGGCTCGTATTCTGTCACCTATGGCTCTGTTGCACATCATGTTCTACCCTCTGTGATTCTGTTTCTCGGTGGTGACCCCATCGTATCAGTTATTTCATTTTCTGTGGCAGTTCTGTCCAATCGTTAGTGTCGAATCTCTTATTTTTTTCTTTCAACTTTTTTCTGTGTGGTGACAGCTGTTGTACTTCTGGGAATGTGAGATTCAGAGACATCCAGTTGAACAACGAATTGTTTCATTATGATCACCTCGAATGAGAGTTTCTGCGCCTTCCAGCACTGAAGCAGTCAGAACTGTGTACTGCCAGCCAGCATGCGGGAGATCAGACATTTCTGCATGACCATGTTGCTGTGATGACACACGCCTCACCCAATGACTCATTATGCTTTTCTTCACTGCATGTCTCTGCAGACTCTCTGCACCCATGAATACCTACTAACCTGGTTTTCCTCCAAAGGAATCTCAGTTACAGCTCTCTGATTGGAACGCACCTCCATTACACAAGCCATTCTGAAGTCTACTTATAGTGCCACCACCCATCGGAACTTCAAAAAATCATAGAGCCGAAAGCGGGAATATTCCACAACGTCCCACAAAAAATTCCGCATTTCTTCCAACCGAAGTTGGCAGAAAAAAATTCTCTTGCATTACTTATTGATCTCCCCTGGCATTTATCTTCATTGTATCATGTGTTCCATTAAGAAACAAATGCTAATGATTCTAGTTTATTTAGTGGAGACCAAGCGTAAATATGAGCCGTGTTGCAGCTCGCGCTGTTCCCATTGGTAGGTTGGCATCGTGTAAGAGGGATAGTGGCTTCTGGTTTGCTTCTTGTGTTTACTGGCGCCACTACGATTTCTAACGTTGTTTGCCCGTGAGTGGCAGCAGCAGCAGTTAACGATGTCTAGTACGATCGTACTATCTTTGGAGGGACGTCAAGTGTTTGCCGGGTCAGAGTTGGTCAGCAAGTTTGGTTGGGACGGAGCAGCAGTGAGGTCCAGCAGCGGGGGTGAACATGCCGGGACCGATGGCGGCACACAGGCACTGCCGGATCGAGAGGCTGTAGTTGCGAGGATCACAACCTCGTTGTGCACCGGACCCAGGACGTTTGAGTTGAGTGAACATTAATCCAGTAGTGAAACCTCCACTATTTTGAGATCACACCCTTAGTTCACGCGTTGCTGCTCGCAGGGTCGCTGACACAAAGAGCAATGAGTGGAGTGTTTTGTTTGGAGTTGTCAAAATTAATTAGCTGTCGTCCACTCTTTATTAACAATCATTGAATTCCTTTTGTTTACTGATGATGTTGAAGCAGCGGTATTTTTCTGCCTAGTGGCCACTAACGCCCCACTTACCTGCTGTGGAGGTTAGCGTATTTTCGCGGCAGTGTACCTTTCCTCGCCTTGCCGCTGCTGTCCGGTAAGGCGTTTAGTTCGACAGCCTCCTTGATTGTGCTTCGGATATTCTGTTTCTTTTGGACTACTTTGGTCGTAGTGGTTCCTGCTGCTTCTGGATGTTCTAAACACCAGATCCTAAAGACGCAGTGCTGTCCGCTGGTTCCGCCTTGCCTGGGTTATTCCATCATTTTGTTGGTTACCAGACGTTAGGTAGATTTTGCAAGCGTGTTGGTCTGCATTTAAACAGTCACTAGTTGGAGCTGCCATCCGGTTAAGTGAATACAACTCTTGGCTACCTGTCTCATCATTTACGAAGTTGAGCGACTTTCACAGGTCGATCCTTGGAGCACTATCTGAGGACAACTTCTCTCTTGATTTGGTCAGATTGTGATAATTGTCAATAAGGCCTTCATCTATGAATGCAATTTTTCTTAAGATTTTTTTAATTAGATATTGTCTCGTGATATGGTTGTACTTTTTTAAATAAATTTTTCTAAGAATTTGCTATCTAGGTCTTCAGTTGCCAAATTGTTTTGAGTTATTACTATTGAGGCCTTCAGCCGACAAATAAATTGAATTTCTTGTCAATAAGGCCTTCAGCCATGAATGCAATTTGTCTAAAGAATTTTTATTTACATATTGTCTTTACATTCAAACTTGCTAATTGTTCCTTATTGTCAACCTTATACGCAATTGGTTTCAAATAAAGTGTACGTGACCTTAAAAAAAAAGCTGAGCAACCATTGGTAACTGAGTAAGGCCCTGTCCACACCGAAATCTGCCTTTCCCTAAGTACCACGTCTCAAAATGTACATAGCTTATTGTGATTCTGAGACTTTGTCACTGTTGAGCTCATTATTTACCCTTTTTGTCACCCTAATATCGCCGCCGGTTCTATAATGCAATGGCCTCGTAAATTTATCTATACTACACTCAGAAATTTATTTTTTCTGCAGTAATTAATTTGCTGGGCTTTTGTAGCAGATATAATTATTCCTTTGATTAAAGATAGCAAGGAGAAAGACTTATAACTTTCTACGTCACGTACATTACCTATTTTGAGAATACACAAAAATATGTCCTGTTTTGTACGTATACCTTAGCTGAAAGACGTAAGTATCATGTTAGTTAAGGGAGTTGGTATGCTTTCTGTGTTTTCATCCAGTATACATACTGCTACTTCATCTGAGACTAACTCCAGACTGCTTGGTGATTTACAAGAGCGTAATTCTTGCCAAACAATTTTCAAGGAAAGTGGTTATTTTTATTCCTCATCCCGGAATTTCTGTTACAATTTCTCTGTAATATCGGAGAAATTCGCAAATTTTGTTATTCCATTTTCTATAGTCCTCGACGTACACCTCTCCTGTAACTCTAAAGTTACGCATGTACGTCTGGTGTTATTAGCATACGAGTTTACAACGATCTTTGACTTGATTATTTTCGCATCATATACTTGTTCACCAGTTTCATACTGCAGTGAATCATTTGTCAGCGTGTTTCACATGAAGAATCCTAATCCTTCATGACCCTTTATCATGGTAGTGCTATATTCATGAGGATTTACATTTGTCTGCATATAATTAGGTAGTGAAACCTTTGGTGAAAATTAATAAATTCGGCATTATTATTCACAACAGGTTTACATCAAAATAAGAAATAACACTTCTTAACTGGTTGAAGTTGTTAGAGGCGTCCCAGTAACCGAGGAAGGCAAGAGTACTTGTAATGAAAATCTAAAGGGGACTTTTACGAAAAAAATCCTTTCGAGATGAAGCTATCAGCTAACAAGCAACAACGCTAAAAATGTTATAGTCTTTTGCACGACAGAAAGTAACATCATTTCAATAGTTATGTTAGCTAAAATAAAAATAGCTTTTGTAGCAATATAATATTTCTACTTGTTAGAATTTAGTGAGAAAGAATGAAATATGGTATAATTTCAAACATTGTTGTCGGCTCTGTTGTTCAATTCTATTGACACCTCAGTAAAAGTCCAAAATATCTGTTAAAGTTTTGCTTCATTTGTCTTTTTTTTCGATATTACCACTTCCCTCACGCTCTCTTGGTATTGTGCTTCATAATCTTCATTTACAATTTTATGTCATTTCTTTTTAAACGTAGATACTGCTGTTGTCCCGATGAAGTTTATGGTTTTCCGTATTTTATTCTACTTGTCGTATGGTTTTCCTTCAAGTAATTCCATCATTTATTTCACTTTAGGCGGTTTAGTTTCGATATTTAGCTGCTTTTTGATCACAGTAGTTCAACTCTTCGTTATTTTTGGTCAATTTTTCTATATTTTTAATCCAAGTTTCATGGCAAGAAGATGCTTCCTTTGATTTAGAAAGAAACCGGTAAATCCACACTTATAGTTTCTTAAGAAACCGAACTCCCACGTACGGTTGATTGATCGGTTGATTTGGGGGGAGGAGATCAAACAGCGTGTCATCGGATTAGGGAAGGATGGGGAAGGAGGTCGGCCATGCCCTTTCAAAGGAACCATCCCGGCATTTTCCTGAAGCGATTAAGGGAAATCACGGGATACCTAAGTCGGGATGGCCGGACGCTGGGTTGAACCGTCGTCCTCCCGAATGCGAGTCCAGTGTGCTAACCACTGCGCCACCTCACTCGATGAACTCCCACGTACATTAGGTGATCATTCCAGAACTTTGTGCCGTCGAATGATTTAATTTCACAGATATATTCTGTTGTATTTGTGGATACGTGTGCAAAATGTGTTGTGGTTCAAAAATGGTTCAAATGGCTCTGAGCACTATGGGACTCAACTGCTGAGGTCATTAGTCCCCTAGAACTTAGAACTAGTTAAACCTAACTAACCTAAGGACATCACACACATCCATGCCCGAGGCAGGATTCGAACCTGCGACCGTAGCGGTCTCGCGGTTCCAGACTGCAGCGCCAGAACCGCGCGGCCACTTCGGCCGGCCATATGTTGTGAATACAGTTACTAGTAGAGAAGTAATATACGAGTTAAGACACCGTGCACGATGCAGAGCTTTACAGCATGAAGCCTTTCATCGATTTGTGGGGAATGTAAGAGAGGAAAAGATTCATAAAGGTTTCAAATTATGTCTAACATGCTTTGGCAGGCACTAGGTGCTCTCATTCTCAAGCACTGCATTAATATAACCTGGGTAATATGTGCGCCGAGAATTACGCTGATTCAAGATACACACACTATATATAACTATCATATTTAATTTATTGTAATAAACATTTAACGTTAGAATATAGCTCTTAGCAAATGGAACATGAAAGCACTTTAAATTTGTAAATTCTGTAATTACTTATTTGAAATACCCAAAAATAAATTTTTGTTGCCCGTGGAAGTTGCAGGAAGCCTGCATTCAAAGCATGCTCTTGTTTAACCGTTTGGTGGTACAGACGACGAATTGCTCTTCGGACTTTAACGCGTAACCTGACGCCATTCGTTAGAAAAATATCTCTATTTAGTGCAGGAAGCTACCGTGATCTTTTCTTTTGATTGGTCTTCGGTGTAGGAATAGCTGTATTGTGAGTTTTTGTTCACTGATAATTGAAGTACATTCCTAGATATTTGAATTTGAATGATGTGCGATGGTATGTGTGGCTTCTCGTACCACCGTTGGACATGTACTTTCTGCAACCTTCGGAAACCAGAAGACAAAAATGTGCTTTGTGCTGCAGAGACACATTCAACAGTCGCCTATGCTTTTACATCTATACCGCTTCACGCTACAGACGAACCAACAACTCGGGATGAAGCCTGCAAAAGAGAAACATCAGCAGGGACTTCATTAATGCCGAGGTAGTAACTAAGCTCGAACCAGAATTAAACAGTACTGAATTAACTGAATACTTATTCATTGTATCTCTCTTGGTTAACCTAAATTGCGTCTAAGTCACCTCGTATTCTCCTACAGTCACTCAACGACGACACGTTACAATACACCACAGCTTCATCAGCAAACAGCAGCAGATAGCTGTCTCACCCTGTCCGCCATATGGTTTATGTATACAGAGAACAACAGTGGTCCTATCACACCTCCCTGGGGCACTCTTGACGATGCTCTTGTCTCTGATGAACGCTCACTTTCAAGGACAGCGTACTGGTTTCTGTTACTTAACATTTTTTCGAAATACACGTATCTGCAAACCTAATACATATGATCCTGTCTTTGCTAACAGTCTGCAGTTGGGTGCCATGTCAAACGCCTTTTGGAAATCTAGGAGTATGTAATTTAAGTGTTGCCCTTCATCCATGGTTCGCAAGATATCATATGAGAAAAGGGCAAATTGAAATACGCACGGGCGAATCTGGCTAAATCCGCGTTGATTTGTGGACGTAAACTTTTCAACCTCAAGGGAATTAATTGTATTAGAACTCAGAATATGTTCTAGATTCTGCAGTAAACTGACGTTAAGGATATTGCTCTGTAATTTCGTGACCCCGTTCTTTCACCTTCCTAGTAGATAGTGTCGGAAGTTCCATGCGGCTTTTCGGGGATGATGCTGTGGTATACAGAGAAGTTGCAGCATTAGAAAATTGTAGCGAAATGCAGGAAGATCTGCAGCGGATAGGCACTTGGTGCAGGTAGTGGCAACTGACCCTTAACATAGACAAATGTATTGTACTGCGAACACATAGAAGGAAGGATCCTTTATTGTATGATTATATGATAGCGGAACAAACACTGGTAACAGTTACTTCTGTAAAATATCTGGGAGTATGCGTGCGGAACGATTTGAAGTGGAATGGTGATACAAAATTAATTGTTGGTAAGGCGGGTACCAGGTTGAGATTCATTGGGAGAGTCCTTAGAAAATGTAGTCCATCAACAAAGGAGGTGGCTTACAAAACATTCGTTCGACCTATACTTGAGTATTGCTCATCAGTGTGGGATCCGTACCGGGTCGGGTTGACGGAGGAGATAGAGAAGATCCAAAGAAGAGCGGCGCGTTTCGTCACAGGGTTATTTGGTAACCGTGATAGCGTTACGGAGATGTTTAGGAAACTCCAGTGGCAGACTCTGCAAGAGAGGCGCTCTGCATCGCGGTGTAGCTTGCTCGCTAGGTTTCGAGAGGGTGCGTTTCTGGATGAGGTATCGAATATATTGCTTCCCCCTACTTATACCTCCCGAGGAGATCACGAATGTAAAATCAGAGAGATTCGAGCGCGCACGGAGGCTTTCAGACAGTCGTTCTTCCCGCGAACCATACGCGACTGGAACAGGAAAGGGAGGTAATGACAGTGGCACGTAAAGCGCCCGCCGCCACACACCGTTGGGTGGCTTGCGGAGTATAAATGTAGATGTAGATGTAGATATATATAGGAGGTACCTGCGCTTTTTTCCAGTAGCTTGGGACCTTGCGCTAAACTAGAGATTCGTGATAAATGCAGGGTAAGTGAAAGTCCAGTGGCTTACTTTTCCACAAAGTGAATCAGTGCAGCAGCTGGCACGCCCGACCTGGTCCCAAACCAATGTGTCCAGCTATCGATGCCTACTTTCTTATCGTCTAGTATGGATTTCACATCGTGATGGTGCTGTTGACTCCGCTTCAAATATCACACCTGTTTATATGTGTCTGATGAGCATTAGATGCACTATTTCCTACCCATGTCATATACCTCACAATTTTCGTCTAGCCTTGGCATGGTGACGTTTGCCTTCCTGTTTCAGTTATTACCGACTCGCAGAGCACATTTCACCATGTGTGCTGGCCCACCTTGCAGTAAATTGCCTATGTGTGATTCTAACCTATATGTAGCCACAATGCACTTACTAGCCCGCAGTTGCTACAGCAACACTCCACAGCGGCTACCTTATAAACTCCTGCAAGTTCTACTAAAATCCGGGTGGCGACTCTACAAAACATACGTTTATCTGGGTTCCCCCGACATAGCTCCAGTCTCCCACAGCCGACAAGAAGGTCACAAGACTGTTAACGCTGTTTGATGTCGATATTCGCCTGCAAATATTGTCGGACTAAATACGTTTTCTTGTTTGGATTCTCCATCAGTGACGAGGTTCAGATCATCTCTGACGTTATCTTCTACATCAAAGCGCCAAAGAAATGTATAGGCATTCGTATTAAAAAACAGAGATATGTAAACAGGCAGACTACGGTGCCGCGGTCGGCAACGCCTGTATAAGGCGACAAGTGACTCGAACAGTTGTTACATCGATTTCTGCTGTTTCAATGTCAGGTTATCGAGATTTAAGTGAGTTTGAATGTGCTGTTAAAGTTGGCGTACGAGAGATGGGACACAACTGCTCCGAAGGGCCACTGAAGTGGGGATTTTCCCGTACGACCTTTTCACGAGTGTACCGTGAGTATCACGAATCCGGTAAGACATCTTTGCTGCCTGAAAAAGATCCTGCAAGAAAAGGACCAATGACGACCGAAGAGAATCATTCAGCGTGACAGAAGTGCATCCCCTCCCAAAATTGATATAAATTTCAATGCTGGACCATCAACAAGTGTCAGTGTGCGAACCATTCGACGAAACATCATCGATATGAGCTTTCTGAGCCTAAAGTCCACTCGTGTACCCTTGATTACTGCACGACACAAAGGTTTACGTCTCACCTTGGCTCATTAATACCGACATTGGACTGTTGATGACAAGTTGTCTGCGGTTGGACGTGTACGGCTATGCAGAAAACCTCATGAACCCATGGACCCGTCATGTCAGTAGGAGACTGTTGAAGCTGGTGGAGAATCTGTAGTAGTGTGTGGCATTAGCAGTTAGCGTGATATGGGACCCCCATTACGTCTAGATACGATTCTGACAGAAGACACGTACACGTAACCATCCTGTCTGATCACTTGCATCCATTCATGAGCTTTCCGACAGACGTGGGCAATTCCAGCAATGCAATGCGAAGCCTCACACGTCCGGAATTGCTATAGAGTGGCTCCAGGAACACTCTTCTGAGTTTAAACACTTCCGCTGACCCACAAACTCCTAAGACATGAACATTATTGAGCATATCTGGAATGCCTTACAACGTGCTGTTCAGAAGCGACCACCAGCCCGTCCTGCTCTTACGGGTTTATGGACAGCCCTGCAAGATTCATGTCGTCAGTTCCCTCCAGCACTACTTCAGACATTAGTCAATTTCACATCGTGTTGCGACACTTTTGCATGTTCGCTAGAGCCCAGCATGATTTTAAGCAGATGTACCAGTTCCTTTGGCTCTTCAGTTTAGGTGCATGGCGTTTTACGTGCCACTTCTGCCCGTATTTTTGAGCCTGGTCTGGAATGCACCACAATTTTGAGTCTCATATCTCTCTGTATGAAGACACACTGCACCATTTGTACCCAGCACTACCCACCTAGTCTCCTACGGACGGACCCCATGCAGGAACTCAACGGACTCCACGAAGCTGGAACGTCTGAACCAGTTATAACAAGCGATGGGTTCATTCTCGCAGCAGTGTTATCGAAATCCAGTGTCTCCTTCCGGCTCTGCAAAGACTTTAAAAAAATGTTTCAAATGTCTCTGAGCACTATGGGACTTAACTTCTGAAGTCATCAGTCCCCTAGAACTAACAGTCCGCCCCCGGTGGCCGAGTGGTCAGCGTGACGGAATGACAATGCTAAGGGCCCGGGTTCGATTCCCGGCTGGGACGGAGATTTTCTCCGCTCAGGGACTGGGTGTTGTGTTGTCCTAATCATCATCATTTCATCCCCATCGACGCGCAAGTCGCCGAAGTGGCTTCAAATCGAAAGACTTGCACCAGGCGAACGGTCCACCCGAAGGGAGGAGAACTTAGAACTACTTAAACCTAACTAACCTAAGGACATCACACACATCTATGCCCGAGGCAGGATTCAAACTTGCGACCGTAGCGGTCGCGCAGTTCCAGACTGTAGCACCTAGAACCATTCGGTTACTCCGGCCGGCGCAAAGACTTTAAGCCGACAGTCATTGCATAGGCATAAGTGTACAAGTAAAAACCTACCATTTAACACGCTCAAAAGACCGCCTTACAAAATTTTTGCACAAGGGAAATTTTTTTTTAAGGTAGACCTGGGTACACATTTTCAGATATCACTGTAAAAAAAATACGCAAAACACCGTGGTCATCATTATTCCCATTGGTTTATAGGAATATAAGGAATGTCTTCCTGTGCAGCAATCTTCCAGAGCTATATGAAACACTTAACCCAGCACATACCTTCTTGCGCTAACTATCTTGAGAACATAAAGAACTTAACTGTCAGGGGTGCCAAGTGTCACGACTACCTGCGAAACAATAGAACCATATATAATAATTTAAGTACCCTGGGCTAAAATGCTGCTCTGACAAATACCAAAAGAAGAGATCCAGTCCACTAAATGCTATATGGTAGTTATTGACAACCAAGCTCACCCCCCCCCCCCCCCCCCTTCACCACCACCGCCATCAAAGTACGGAAGTTGCAAGCTTTATAGGTAAAGGTGAATTACACAGTCAGTCCATATCATGCATCCGCTACACCAGTTGAGAAGAAAGGTTCGAAATGGTTCAAATGGCTCTGAGCACTATGGGACTTAACGTCTTAGGTCATCAGTCCCCTAGAACTTAGAACTACTTAAACCTAACTAACCTAAGGACATCACACACATCCATGCCCGAGGCAGGATTCGAACCTGCGACCTTAGCAGTCCCGCGGTTCCGAACTGCAGCTCTTAGAACAGCTAGACCACCGCGGCCGGCGAAGAAAGGTTTTCAGTTTAGGTGGATGGCTGCCAGTGACCATGTTTTAATGCAGCTGAGGATTGTACAGCTCTCAGTAACCTGCCTTACCCCCTTTTCACATTTCATCCACTGGCAGTGACTGCAAATACTTCTTCATATGGCACTGGTGCAGTGCTAGTACATAAGAAAAAGATGACAGTACTGAGAAACCAATGGTGAATATGTGAAAGACACTGATTCCCACATAAAAGGACTACACTACTGGCCATTAAATTGCTACACCACGAAGGTGACGTGCTACAGACGCGAAATTTAACCGATAGGAGGAAGATGCTGTGATATGCAAGTGATTAGCTTCCCAAGGCATTGACTCAAGGGTGGCGCCGGTTGCGACACCTACAACTTGCTAAGTTTCCAACCGATTTCTCATAGAATCACAGCAGTTGACCGACGTTGCGTGGTGAAACGTTGTTGTGATGCCCCGTGTAAGGAGGAGAAATGCGTACTATCACGTTTCCGACTTTGATAAAGGTCGGATTGTAGCCTATCGCGATTGCGATTTATCGTATAGCGACATTGCTGCTCGCGTTGGTAGAGATCCAATGACTGTTCGCAGAATATGGAATCGGTGGGTTCAGGAACGTAACAGGGAACGCCGTGCTGGATCCTAACAGCCTCGTATCACTATTAGTCGAGATGACAGGATTCTTATCCGCATGGCTGGAACAGATCGTGCAGCCATGTCTCGATCCCTGAGTCAACAGATGGGGACGTTTGCAAGAAACAACCATCTGCACGAACAGTTCGACGACGTTTGCAGCAGCATGGACTATCAGCTCGGGGACCATGGCTGCGGTTGCCCTTGACGCTGCATCACAGACAGGAGCGCCTGCGATGGTGTACTCAACGACGAACCTGGGTGCACGAATGGCAAAACGTTATTTATTCGGATGAATCCAGATTCTGTTTATAGCCTCATGATGGCCGCATCCGTGTTTGGCGACATCGCGGTGAACGCACATTGGAAGCGTGTATTCGTCATCGCCATACTGGCGTATCACCCGGCGTGATGGTATGGGCTGCCATTGGTTACACGTCTCGGTCACCTCTTGTTGGCATTGGCGGCACTTTGAACAGTGGACTTTACATTTCAGATGTGTTACGACCCGTGGCTCTCCCCTTCATTCGATCCCTGCGGAAGCCTACATTTCAGCAGGAGAAGCACGACCGCATCTTGTAGGTCCTGTACGGGCCATTCTGGATACAGAAAATGTTCGACTGCTGCCTTCGCCAGAACATTCTCCAGATCTCTCATCAATTGAAAAGGTCTGGTCAGTGGTTGCAGAGCAACTGCCTCGTCACAATACGCCAGTCACTACTCTTGATCAACTGTGGTATCATGTTGAAGCTGCTTGGGCAGCTGTACCTGTACACACCATCCAAGATCTGTTTGACGCAATGCCCTGGCGTATGAAGATCGTTATTACGGTCAGAGGTGGTTGTTCTGGGTACTGATTTCTCAGGATCTATGCACCCAAATTACCTGAAAATGTAATCACATGTCAGTTCTAGTATAATATATTAGTCCATTGAATACCCGTTTATCACCTGCATTTCTTCTTGGTGTAGCAATTTTAATGGCCAGTAGTGTATTTTCAGGTAGAAAAGGAAGCTTTCGACATTATCTTTGCAGTTAACAAGCACCATGTTTACCCTTTCGGCAGTGAAATGTATTAATTATGGACCAGAAACCGCTGGTGGTACTTTTCGGGCCACACTCCAATTCTCCACAACTGACAGCAGAAAGTTTTCTGTGTTGGGCGCTTTTCCTATGCTCATCCACTTGCATCATTAAATACAAGCCCACAGCCCAACAGCCCGATACAGATGTTAACATGTGGGACCATATTAGGGCTTTGATCGGAAAGAATTTCCATATTTTCCATAATGACGCAGGACAGTGACAAACCCCATCATGGCAGCACGAATCTGTGCAGGCAAGCGCTGTGGCAGTCTTAAGGTAACTCATGCAATACTTGCTCCATGGGTGCCCATCATACATTTCAGTGGAACTTCTCCTAAGGTATGTCGACCATTAATGTCCTTCTCACTGATGCTGAGCCAGATACTCACCATGTCTCCATACTAACCAACCTGCGCCCTCAAGTTTTACTATTACTCCATCATGGACTCTTGGGGATATCACTGATGAAAGC